>NC_143385.1:20179441-20484825 GCF_980474605.1 Leiobunum rupestre | reverse complement strand
TTGGTTTAGTAGGAAACCGTCTTATTGGTCCTGTATTTCTGCCACAAAATTTAAATGGGCAGAATTATTTACATTTCCTACAAAACGAAATAGCAGAGCAACTCGACGAACTTCCATTAGCACAAGTTGGGGTTTCATTAAAACGAAGCCCCGCCTCATTACCATAGAGACGTGAACTCGTTTCTCGACAACGAATTTCAGCAACGGTGGGTAGGGAGCAACGGACCGATACTTTGGCCACCAAGGTAACCAGACCTTACGCCATCGAATTTCTTTTTTTGGGGCTATATTAAGGTTAAGGTCTACGCCATTCCCGTTGAAACGAATTATAAAAGCCTGCCAGGAAATCACCCCAGAAATGATTCAACATGCTTTGGACAACTTTCACTTTTTTGCAGTTGTACTAAACAATTTAAAATTAACTGCTATCTGGTTGTATAGATTTTTAAATTTCACATGGATTTAATACGTAAATTGAACTTGGAATTTGAATATTTGCGGATTTCTTGGAAAGGGAAAATCCTTCGGAAATATCGATCTCCGATATGGTTCTGTAAAATATCATTACCGTTCAAGTAACCTTCTTCCCATAACAAAGTCAGGCGGTATGTACACTCGGTCGTTGCTGCATTCTCGATAAAACTTCTTCGCAATTAGAGTTTCAACTTCTTCGCAATTAGAGTTTCAACGTCTCGCAATTAGAGTTTCAACGTCTCGCAATTATAGTTTCAACATCTCGCAATTAGAGATTCAACTTCTTCGCAATTAGAGATTCAACGTCTCGCAATTAGAGTTTCAACGTCTCGCAATTAGAGTTTCAACGTCTCGCAATTTGAGTTTCAACTTCTTCGCAATTAGAGATTCAACGTCTCGCAATTAGAGTTTCAACGTCTCGCAATTAGAGTTTCAACGTCTCGCAATTAGAGTTTCAACGTCTCGCAATTAGAGTTTCAACGTCTCGCAATTAGAGTTTCAACTTCTTCGCAATTAGAGATTCAACGTCTCGCAATTAGAGTTTCAACGTCTCGCAATTAGAGTTTCAACCTTTTTCCAACAGTTAAGGATAGAAAAAACGTCTACCGCGTGTGCGTCTGTTTCACTTATACATTCCCTAAGACGCACCCGCCATATGTCATTTCTGCACAAATGAACTGCTTGCTTCAGAGACGCACCACTTCGATAATGGATGCAAGGGATATTTTTTCAAACCCTGTTCGTCACAAAGAGTTTTTAGGTTCTTCAAAGTTGTGCTTCTTATCGAAGTTGATGAAGCACTGACGACTGAGGTCGAAGGTTCTGGAACGACACTGAAACAGTTGATATTCGACCGATTTCTCGAAGTGTTTACAACTCTTTGCTTACAAGATTTATGAATTAACTTTTTCTACAAAGATAGATGCCAGGAACATTTATTTAATTTAAGATGGTAACTAATAAATCACCTTTGATTTTCGTTAGAAATATCTTACATTCTTAATCTTCAAGTGCCGTAAACTTCCCGATCTTCTTAGAAACTTTCGGTATCGAGTGATCTTCCGGATTTTGACTAAATGTTTCCTTTGATTTCCGTTTGCGTAAAATGCAGTTTTCCTTTTTTAACACACTAGACATATTTAAGAAAACACCGAAACATACACTTTATAACTAAAAAATTACGGGTACTAATTCTCTTTTCAAAAACTATGTCACCTAACACTGAAAACGTGAAGATAACCCTTTGGCAGTGGTCGAAGTTGACTTTAATTCCATGATTATATGACTAAAATATTATGACCCATCAAAAAGACCTTGAACCGACCTTTCTCTTTCCCATATATTTGGAATCAAATAGGACGATTTGTTTCAAAATTTAGTTTTATATTTTCTGTAAAGAATGAAGTAAATTTACACGAAATAATTTATTACATTAAAAACTGTATTATTGTATTTTGGTATGCCGTATTTTTTTAAAAAATATTGATGATTTCAGCTTACGCGGGACGGGTTCAGCTTAAGCAGCCCCCCGTGGCGGAAATAATCATCTGGATGGTTCCAAATTTTTCTCGAATCTTACGTATGGCCTAATGTCGAAAATCTCCGCCTAACATTTTTATTTGACTTTAATTGAATTAATTCCAAAGTTAAACCATATTTACCGAATTGAGTAGGCTAGCGCGCCTCTGACGCGTCTCACTAACTCCAGAATCGAAATTCGCATTTAACTGAATTTTCTGAAGAGAATGACACCTTCCACCATAGATGGGCAAAACGCCGGAGGGACGGAGGGAGAAGTGCTGGAGCGATAGTCATCCGGCAGAGGGGCGGAAGGAAAAAGAGTGCCACTATGACTAGAGGGTTGAGGGACGGAGTGAAAATGCTAGAGCGATTCTCTTCAGGCGGAGGGAAATAGAGTGCCTCTATGACTGGAGGGTGGAGGGCTGTAGGGAGAAGTGCTGGAGGTTTTTGCGATTCCCCCCAGAACTTCGGATTTTTAGTCAGGACTCTCTACGTCTAACAAATAATGTGTTTAATGAAATACCCAGGTAGCAAAATAACGTTTGTAAAATGGTCAATATTTGGTTTTTGGTCAAAATAACGTTTAATGGTTATTATCCCACTAATTATAAACGTTTATATTTAGTAAAATATTGACCTCTTTTAGAACTCATGTTTTCATCAAAATAGTTAGGTTGAAAAAACCACGTTTTTTACATTATATTTATCACATTCAAAAACGTCACTTTTAATGTGGATATTAAGGTTAAAATAACGTTATATTATTTAACTTTTTAAGGATATATCTTTTGACAAACATGAGACGTTATGTTTTTTGCTATCAACTAATTTTTTAATCTAACTAATAATAAAAGTTTATATTTAGTTAAATATTAACCACTTCTTAAACATGTTTTAATAAAAATATTCTAATTAAAACATGTTATAGAAGTGGTTAATATTTAACTAAATATAAACTGTATTTATATGTTTGTTTGTCCGCTATAGGAATCTACAGTTTTCAACTTAGGCCGACCAAATTTGGTATACTATCTCATGGTACCCTGACTGTGGTTTTCAACGGTTACGGTCGGCAAAACATCTTTAATTAATTGGATTAATTTAAAAATTAGGTATATCCGCTATACACAAGATACTACACTTTGGTCTTAGCCAAAAGACCGAGTTTCTTCATTCTTTGGCCCTACACACGGAAAACGATTAAAGTATAGTAATGTTTTTTAAAAGCATTCTTCGATAGACACTAGGCCTTATGATAAATAGGAAATTAATGTGTTATCAACGTATAATTGTTTAAATTTGCATAAATCAGTTGGTTATATGGGGTACGGTGTCATGCGTGGAGAGAGTTACGGCACCGTTGTACTTTCATACTTATTGTGACGATGTTTGTCACTGCCGCTACTTATTAGGTAATAGCCTGCACTGTTTGGCGAACGGTATATATCTAAGGGGATAAATGCTGTTGTGCTGTATATTTCCGGGAAATATCGGATACCCTATCTAGTTAAGTAATTTACAAAATATTCAAAACCGACGTTTATTCGACTTTAGTCCTTTAACGTTTATATTGGGTTCATTATGCATCGTTTAATAGTTTTATTAACATTTCATATTAATGTTTAATAGACGTTAATCAAATAACGTTTATACTTGGGTTTCTGTTAGTATTAGTATCAACCGTTTTATAAACCGTCTATTTTGGTGACATCGTCAACCATTTCATAACGTTTACTTCTCAACATAGTTTCAACGATTCACAAACGGTTTATCAACGAGATTTTGCTACCTGGGTAACGCCTTTTTATAATACATGACATTTTATTTTATGTAATTATGGAATTATTATCATCGAATGAATTCATAAACTTGCAAAAGTAACACAAAGATCGGGGTTCCTTAGAAATATTGTACAATTATTATTTCAAATTTTAATTAAATGTTATAATGATTTGTGGTTAAGTTCAGTAATTTGATATTTGTGCGCTGTATTGGAGTTTTATCACAACGGGCGTTTAGCTCGCTCTATTACATATAGCAGTAGTTGGTAATTTGAAAATTTAGACTGTAGCTATCTTTTATAGGGCTAACTCTCTATCGTAAAAATGCGTGCTTGTTCTAGACTCAATTATATCACGTTAAGAAATGTGTGGGGAATGGTTTCTTGCGGGTTAATTTTTTCAATGTCATTTGCACTTTCCCATTGGTTGATATTTGTAAACGAGCACGCTATTGGCTTATTTAGGAACCACCCAATTTTTGAAATTAAAATTTTGGCAGGTGCGCAAGATTTTAACGCACTAAATTTTCACCTGTTAATCATATTTTGGCGAGTGCAAAATCTTACATTTTGCATTTCATAACGCACCAAAAGCAAAATGTAACGCGTTATATTTCGTTTCGACGGGCAAAAAAATCGCGGCCATCAAAATATTTCGACCCGCTGAAAAAAAACGATGCGCCAATTCCATGACCTTCACAGAAGCCGCGTGTCAAAATTTGCTTCCGGCGCGCAAGAAACTCACTTTCGGCGCGCAAGAAAATTGCATCCGCCGCGCAGGGAAATCGCTTACGGTGCGTAGTAAAATGTGGAATTTATTTTAGAGATTCGAAAAATAAAGCGCGAAAATAAAGATTTTCTTAAGTAGTTCTTTAGATAGTTATATAAAAGATGTCGCTTATTTTTCAATAACGTAATAACTTAAAAAACAGTGTCTAATAATTAAGATATATTTCAAACTTTCAATAAAAATCATTATGAAACAATAAACATACTAAAAGTACGGAAAAACTTGTACTTAATCTTTGAAAGCTGAAGGGGATCGTACGAAGCACTAAATGTGGTAAGGGCCTTTCGCTTATAAAAAAAGGTTCCAAATCAAATTTCATGGGAATATTACCTCCTGTCAATTTTGAGGGAAAAATGTACAAAAAGTTAACTAATAAATAGCTAGAAATAATAAAACAAAAATAGTGCGAACAAAATAATCATATTTTTGAGTATATTAAATTATTACAAATTAAAAATACATGGTAATATACTAATAGTTTTAAAGGGACTACCTCACGAACATTATTATATAAAAATAATTTTTTCAGAAACCCGTTTTTAACGCTTAAAAAGTGGGTAGATGTCACTTCTTTAATACCAAAATACACAAGAACAAATTTGAATACAATAAAAGCCCACATCAAGTACAGTCTTTTGAGACCAAAAAATATTTTTTTTAAAAATAAGGTGTTTTGGGTATCGGCAATCAAACTTTTTTAAAACTTCATTTCCATGGAATACCTCGCCAAAATTTCACGATGGACCTACTTTATCTCCATGTCAAAACCAACGCGTTCTGCTAAACCCAGATTTGGTCGAAGTTTAAATCTAAATTTAATTTTAGTTTAAGAAATTTTATATGATAGAATTTAAAACATAAAGTTGTAAACTGATTTCATCCTTTGGCCAATTACAACTGGTTGGCGTTTTAAGGCGTGAGATTTTATAGCAATTAAAAGCGCCATCAATTAGACGTCGGCAACGTTTTCATATATGCGCGGTTGTAAACAAAACCCACATTTATTCAATAGATCTTTCTACAATGCAATTTTAACAAATACATTTATGAAATTTTCGGAGGACGGGCTGACGGTTTACCTAAAATTTCAATCTACACTAGCTCACGCAATTTTACTGAAAGTTAAAATCATATGCGCGCGTTCTATTTATGTGGAAAGTTCAATAAAACAGATTTGCAGAATCGATAAAAATGGTATGCTTAGTTTTTACCTCTCCGAGGGGTTATACAATCATCGTGGTTGTCTGTCTGTGTGTGTGTGTGTCTGTCAGTGGGCTGCGAACGCGTTACCGGGGCAAAGTTCAAAACGCGTTACCGGAGCAAAATCGAAAAACCGTTGGCAAAACCACCGTCTGACGGTGAGCGTTAACGGAGTATTTTGCGGTTGGTGCGGTTTGGGGCGGTTGTTTTTTTTTCGTTAACGCTCACCGTCGTCGCGGTTTCAACTCAGTTTCATTGGAATTTTTATTATTGTTATGTTTATGTGTAGTGTGGGAATGTTGAGTTTGTGTTATGGTGGTTGTGGGTGATGAGTTTGTTGTGTTTGCGTTTTGTATGTATGGGTGTTTACTCTCCAACTTCTTCTTATTGACTTTTGGGACGGACCGAGTGCTGAGGGTAACGATAAACGTCTCAAAGTCCAAATGGCAGGGTTTCCACCAATTGTTTACGGTATTCGTCTTAGTACCAATTTGCGATCGCATCGGGCGGGATCCGAACCCGAGCCCTCCGGCATGACAGGCGAGTGTTCTACCACAGAACCACCGATACATGCTACGGTTCAAAGAAAATTATAAGCTCAGCTAAAGCGGAAGCGTTTATTGCAAATTAACAGAGTATTAAATTTCGTTTATTAAAATAGAACGAAATTTCGTGTTCCATTTAAATTATTGCATCGAAGATATTCTAATGTAACGTCTTCTCTGTTGATTAAAAAGAATGCGCCGCCCAGTTTTCGAACCCGAGCCCTTCTATATGACAGGCGAATGTTCTACCACAGAACCACCGATACACATTCCGTTTGTTTAAAAATTATAAACTCAGCTGAGCGGAACAGTATATTAATGGTTTTTAAAGTCTATATTTTGAAGTATGAAATTTTAAAGGTAAAATCTTGTTTTAGCGCAGTTAGCAGAGATAAGAGGGTTAAAGGGTGATCCATTTTGTTAGTTTTTTGTTATTTATTTACGGGTTTTATGTTCGTCTTAAATATAGTTGCAATACAGCGAAGGCGTTCATTTAACGTTTATTGATATTCGAGGTTGCGTTTAGTCAAGTGGCTCTTTGTGCTTTGTTGATGGTAAGGTTTTTGCTTCTTGTTAATACATTTGGTGTGGATATTTGGATATCTACGATTCCTAATACAGTCATTGGTTTCCTGGGTTTGCGAGTCAATATATGATATTGGAAATTGGACGGCATTGGTCTTTTTCATGCGGTATGTGTCACAACGTCAACTGGAAGTCTACGAGTCGTCCACTACCAGATGTCGAAAATGGCTATTCTACGGTATCTTCATCAAGGGCAAGTGTTGAAATAAAATGAGCGTTAAAGTTGTGGCTATAGTATTTCGTAAGCGAGAAAAATACAAATACCGTCTGTAGATATTTCTTTCATTAAAATTTGCTTCATATTATATTCAACTGATAAACTTTTACTGTAAAAAGGGTTTAATTCGATTGTGCATTGTTGTAGTACGTCTAACTCACTGTTGTAACTACTTAACTTATGATATTCTGAATAAATTAAAATTGGTCGTTCGTCTCAATTATTTTAATGATAATTAAATTTTTATACCGGGCGGGATAAAACTGGGATAACATTTTTAGCAAATAACTCTGAATTACGGAGATATATCTTTAAGGGTCATCTCGAGAAATTAATACCACTAGGGACAATTCTCCCGAGGAGAGGTATATTTTGGCTTGCCAAATTGTTTATTTTACTTTAGTGTAAGCCTATCTCAGCAGCAAGTCTAATAGTTTATTTTATAAAATGTCCTTACGCTTGCCCAACTTGTTGAAATGTTGCCCTGGAATAGTTCAGCCAATGCCTAAGAATGAGTTCATAAACTCTTTAGTGGGAAAGTAAACGGATCCATAGCTGAAGCGGGGAGGCAACATTTCAACAAGATGACCAAGGTTATTTTATAAAAAGAACTATACCCAGCAAACACAAATCGTCCATAGAGCCCAGCTTGGTCCCGTCCAAAATTCGTCCTACTGGACGAATAACGGACGTCCCATTATAGTCCTCGTAGTACCCCAGCAAACACAAATCGTCCCTGGGACGTCCCAGCATGGTCCATAGAGCCCAGCTTGGTCCCGTGCAAAATTCGTCCTACGGGACGAATAACTGACGTCCCATTTTAGTCCTCGTAGTACCTTAATTTCGCGACATCCGATATTCAGCCCAATCGACGTCGCATGGATCTCCACTATTCGTCCGAAATGTTTCGTCCATCAATGCTATCTAGAGGCGCGTTTATCAGCAATTAATTTTAATTTGATTCACCTGTATTTGTATTTGAGCTGATAATGATTAATGAACCACAAAATATTAATTTTATTATGAATATTATTATTTAAATTTACGAGTTTATTAAACGTGAATTACATGTTAAATCAAAACTACTTAATTATTTAATTCATTTTATCTGTTCTTAATTTTTATATTTTTTTATTTTATTATTTTCTTAATTTTTATTTCCATTATTTTCAATTGATGAATTATTTCTACAATCACAGACAATTACTGAGAAAAAGCTGATCTAAGTTGGCCGCGCTAAAGTCTTTTTAAAATATCTGGTAGCCCAGTTTGTAGTTCTTTTGTACGACGCCATTACTCGATAGTTTGGAATCGGTCACCATAAAGTCCATCATGCGTTCTACACAAACGTTAAAGATTATAACATAGTAATCTCTAGTATTGCTGATAATAAATCATAAGAGTAAGTATTTTATTAAAAAACTGTTTGATTTTTAATTGATTTTAATTCGATTTTTTTAATGTGTCTTTTACAGAGGTAGGAAGAAATTATGTTTGTTTGATCAAAGTCTATTTTGACTCTTTACCTTTATGGAGTATTCATCTTCACTCTCACTGAATGGTGCACTTATAGCTTAAATGTGTTCCGCGAATAGTTTAGTGAATTTGTATTTCCAAAAGTAAAATTTGCAGTGAATTCTCCGAAGGTTAAGGAAGGTTCACTGTTTTTAAAGTTCATTTTGGACCTGTACATGTTTCAATTTAACTTTTTAAGTTTATTATTCATTACTCTAACTGAGTGGTTCGCCTAAAGCTTTATTTCATACTGTTATATTTTATATTTTGAATTTGGAATTCCAAAAGTAAGATTTGGATAGTTATTAAAATTAAGCTACGAGAAACAGCAATTTCTAGAGTACATTTTTCATCCGATAGTCTTAATTTTTTTAAGGAATAGTATTAAATGGCTTAGTTTTATTTTGCTTCTGATTTAAAAATTAATTTTATTGTTTTTTTTACATTTGTATAAGGAAGGTTATTTAATTTTTTAATAGTTTAGTTCGAAATTTATTTTGTTACATAAAAATTAAATAACTATATAAGTTTTTTAATTTATATGTAAACTGCTAATACTTGAGTTTCCAACTTTCAAAAACCTATTGTAAAAATTTAATAACCTTATATAATAAATTTAAATTCTTAATTTTTATGCAGAGTTCGTGTTATTACAATCAAATTGTACACTTGTTCCTGGATTTTTTCCATTATCTTGTATTTTAATGTTTTGAATAAAATTTTAATATCAAGTTTGGCTTTTTAAATTATTTGTTCAGAATACGATATCCAATGAACTTAATAGTTTCATCCCTATTGAGCCATGATTGAACCAAATTAAAGGCCTAGAGACATCTCTAGGTTTTATAGAAAGATATCCAGGGGACGACCGCCGTAATCGCCGTTGGACGTCCGAAAACTCGTCCCCGGGACGCACTACGGCTATAGACAAACCGGACATTTGGACGTCCTTTAACGTCCCACCGACGTCAATCCCGGATTTTGGGATGTCCTACGGACGAAGGCAAGATCCGAGTCGTCTATCGGATGTCCAAAGGACGTACTTGTGTTTGCTGGCTAGTTAATTTTATTCAAAATTTTACATTATTTTGACACTAGGATTCAATCATAATTCGCTACGCAGATTATGGCGAATTTGCTTAATTTTTAAAGTTTTTGAAAGAATACATCAACCTTTAATTATACTAAAACATATTTAAAATGGCTCCATATATAATTAGAAATTAATTGTTTTTTCCCCTATTTAAATATTTTTATTTTTTTATCTGAAATATTCTGAGATAGGGTCAATGCAGGTATGTGTGATCAAAATATTTCTTTTGGGAGTTTACTTGAAGTTACTCCTAAACTAAAAATAGCATCCTTTTAAGAATTGGTACCATTAATATGGTGGCTTTATCCTACACAACTACGCAAAAAAATTAATATCGAGTAAATAGTTATTTAAATAGTAATTATTTAATTTAACTCTGTTACTGATCACATTTACCCCCAAAATGTGGGGAAGTGTGATCACGTGAAATCCTTGAGCAATCACAATGAAATTACATACAGAGGTGAAATAGGGTGTCCCAATAAGCTATATTTTTTCGTAGCTCTAAAATAATATCATCGTGCGGTCACACTTACCCCTCATTTTGGGGTAACTGTGATAGGGTATAATAAATATTAAACTTATAATAAATCTGTATTGTGAACTAGAGCTATAATATATATCATATAGAAATAAGTTTCAAAGTTGATTTTCTCGGATCTTAATTTTTGAAGTTACGAGGTTTTTAAACTAAAGTACCCAGATGCGTATAAAGCAAGCATAAAGCTTAACATTTCCTTTATTTAGAAAATTTAAATACAAATTATAAAAAGTTGTTTAAAAACCATAAATTGTTTTATGAAAATTTTACATTGATTAACTGATTAAACTTACCCCCACTGCAAATTTAGAAAGAGTTTTTCTAGATTACATTTTGAAAATCTCACATTATTAGCAAAAATAGAAAATGTTCCCAGCACCTTAAACGATAAGCCGACTACAAAATACCAAAATATGAAGCCGGTTTGCTTTTAATTTAATAGTTTAAAAATCGATTTCAAATAATATATTTTACTACTGGAACGTTGTAGAATCTAAGAATCAAAGAGTCAGTTAAAGAATCGTGGAATCTGTAGTGGAATAACGGAATAGGAAGTGGAATCTATTGAAATATAGAGAATCAACCTGGAGTATATAGGAATCGCGGATTCAAAGAACGAAAATTGTTTTTCCAGAATCACAGTAGAATCTAAGAATCATGGATCCAAAATAAACGTTAATTAATTAATTTAAGACGTACCAAGTATTTTTAATAGTAAAGGACCACAAAACTAAGTAGGCAACTTAGACGTCGATGTCTTAGCGTATTTTAACGCAAATCCCCGCCGTAGTACCAGAGAAGCTCAGGCAGAATTGGGAAAGTTAATCTTCAGTTTTTTCATTATTTATTTATTTAAATTATTTGTAAATAATTCTTACGTTTATTAGTTGCTTATTTATTTCAATTACTTGTTTCGTTTCTTTTGTGTTAAAAACATTTAAACTCAAAAAAGTTAATAAAAATACTACTAAATTTTAAATGACCTTGAACTAATGTTTCAAGGTCATCAAAAGTTACAAATTTTGAACTTCCCCACTTAGTTTAGAGTGTCCCGACAATTTTGATTCATTAGATCTGGTAGTTTTCGATTTATAAGCCGTTAAATGTCATGTCTTGATTAGAATACCACACACGACCTTATGGTTTTTGATCGGCTTTCCATTGGTCAAATTAGATCGGGTCAAAGCTGTTTTGACGTGAAATGAAACGTAGAACACATTTCTAATTGGAACCATTTTTCTAATCCTAATGGTTCTCGAGATAAAATTTGAATGACCTTGAAGACCTGGTTCAAGGTCATTGAAATTTTTATTGGCATTTGTCCCCCTGCACCCTCTATGTAACCTGCAAATTTCAAATTCTTACCTAAAACACATTTTGAGTAATTGGCTCTGTATCGTTTTTAGTTAACACCCTGTATAACCTAAAAAGGTTCAGAAAAAACTAAAATTCATTTTATGGTTTAATTTACAGTACCACAATCTCAAACTCCCCCTGTGGCTATTGGAGACGATTCATCATCGCTAGTTTATTTTTTTTTACAATATCTGTTACCCACAGCGGTTGAATAACTTGAAATCATATGTTTTTGTTTAGGCTAATATATCTGTATCGAGTAATATTCGAAATGCGAATCATATACCCCTAAAAATATAAATATAAAGTTTAGATATGTAAAACCATTGAGCAATCAAAGAAGAAACAAGCCGCCTCGATAATCGCGTATGGTATTTCCCTTTGACCTTCATTCTTTTTCACGAGAAACTGTAGAATTGTAATTTCCCACGGGTCAGTGTTAGTGAGTTGGACGCTAGAGGGCGAAAATAGTTTAGTTATCGGAGAGACTTGGTCGAGGATGGATATAATTTTGATAGCGCAAGCCACCGTAGTTCATTGTAACGGTTTTTGAATGTTTAATGTTATTATTTTCGGGAATTAAAGACAGTTCGTTTATTACGTTGCGTTTGAATGTTTTTACTCATTTGTGCACGAACATTTTAATGTTTTATAGCAATAACACCTCGGATTAGTTCGATTGAACAGCTAATCACAACTATAACAGAAGAAACTAGAGACGAAGAAATGATCATTAATATGACAGAGAAAAATGCAACTGATCATTCATTTAGTGAAGAAATTAAAAACGCGTTGAAACGAAAAATGGGTAAGTTATAGCACGGCCTGGTTATAGGTGTCCAAAAGTTTTTCTTCAAAAGATAAAACATTTCTGATATTTCCCTGAAGGCAGTAATCTTTAGTATTTTAACCGGTCAGTCAATCATTTTCTAGTTCTAATAGAACGTTTTAATTTAAATATTTATCCAATCTGTAATTATATATTTCATCCGACTGCACTGATCGAACATATGGTGCTCAAAATAATTTTGGTAATTCCAAGATCAGTAGTTAACGGTATCTAACGTCCTGACTGAATTATCGGGAATTTCTCAACTTGTTTAGTTCCGGGGTTATTCAATTTCAGATTGCCAAATTTATTTTAGGTATTATTAGTTGTTTATATTTGGGTTTCAACACAAAGATCGAAGAGTACTACACGAACTAAAGATAAAGTAGGAAATGACCATAGTACTCTTCCTCCTTAAAGGGAATATAACCTTTAAGGCGTTTCTTATCAACAACCCCCCCCCCCTCCCGCCCCTCCCCCAAAACAACTAAACAGCACCAAAAATATCTGAAACCAAGGCAGAGTGGTGAAGAAAAGAACCCTAGGTGTTCCAAACAACAGAAGTTATATTCCCTTTAACACGGGGAAATGGGGAATCACGGCATATTTTAGTTCCTGTAGAAAACCCAGACACTACTGAATCCCTCTATAAATTTATGGGTCTGGTTGAACGAAATGTTTTCTAATTTTTTTTTTTCATTTTGGGAGATTCTTTTGTCGAATTATTTGGAACCATTAACGACGAAGTTGTCATTACAATAAACAGATCAACCGCCTTTGAAGACCTTTTAAACAAGTTTTTATAAAGTTTAGAGGCGAAAATGGTATTGACGTGGGAGGTTTAAAAAGGGAAACGCTTTCTATTTTTTTGGAAAACCTTTTTAAATATTTTTTCAAAGGCGAAGACGCTAAAATTCCATTTCTACCAGCGCATCGCTTTGGAGAAAGTTCTAAGTATTCAGTTTTTGGAAAAATGATTTCTCATTTTTTTGCGTTGACTGGAAACTTTCCCCATGCGATGTGCCGATCGACGTTTGTTGCAGCTGTAACAGATGACATGGTTTTGGAGGACTTTCTGCTTTTTGTTTCCGCGTCAGAGAGGGAATTAATTTCTCAAGGACAAAGAACGACATGGCGTAGTGAAAATTTCAAAGAAGATGTCCAAAATGATCTAGTGGACCTTTTCCAACATTACGAAATGCAGGTCATTCCGAAGCCCGCCATATTTAATACTCGGCTATTAAATATGGCCAAATTCAACTTATTAGCAAAACCAATGTTCATGATGAAGGAGATTGTAAATGTTTTCCCAGTCGTCACTCATCTTTATTCTGGGATGTGTGGACGATTGAGGAAATTAATTTAATAT
Source organism: Leiobunum rupestre (assembly GCF_980474605.1). Taxonomy (NCBI): domain Eukaryota; kingdom Metazoa; phylum Arthropoda; class Arachnida; order Opiliones; family Sclerosomatidae; genus Leiobunum; species Leiobunum rupestre. The sequence continues at coordinate 20,471,010 of NC_143385.1, read as the reverse complement.
ATGACAGTGGTAAACCTACAATTAAAAACGTTGTTGAGTGCTTAGAAGTGCAAGTTATGGGCGCTCTCAACATGATACAAGAGCAAGCTCTATATTTCTTCAAAACCTTTATACGTAACTGTAGTCACCCAATTCTTTTGGCATAGTTAAGATTCGTCACCGGAAGTACCACGCAACCGCCAAGAATCATGGTTGCTTTTTCTGACGACGAAGGGCTAGCAATGGTGCCAAAAGCCAAAACTTAAACTAATACAATTTATATTCCCCTAAATTTTTCTTGTCAACAATAATTTAGTCAAACAATGGAGACTGTCCTTCTCCACGTCGAGAGCTACGTTATGGAAAACTATTAACAAGTCTTAAAAAACAGTTGGGAAGTTTGTTTACAATGAGGTTCTTGAAAAGTTTTTATATAAAAAAAAATATAGAAAATCGTGCACTCAGAAAAAAAACAGCGCGGACTGTCTCGCGCGACGTATTAAATAAAATACTATTAATTCCCCTAATGTTGTGCAGCGCCCCCTTTTATCTAAAAACATTTCCAGAACCTCATTACAAAATATAATTTCATAATTGAAAAAATATTATAAAAATTATATCAATAAAACAAGTTCATTATCAATAAAAATATTCCGTTTGCTTTTTCAATATAATTTTTGTTTGGTATACATGTATAAGCTTCAACTTCAAGATAGTGTTAAAACATTTGAACATCTAAGGCCTCTTCAATGCGCCTGTGCAAAGGTAAAACAAACTGTGGATTTTTTACTTTTATTAAAATTTAATTTTTACTTACTAAAACTTAAAAGCGTTCTTTTTACATTTACATACTAAAATAATAAAAGGTTTAGAAACAGATGATTTTTTGAACTGTATTGCCCAACGACCAATTTGTTTTATTGCTGACATTGCGTTACAAAAAGGTCATCAGTTACTATACATGGGGACAGGAATTCATACCTATACTTGGAATGATTATCCCCTCCTATGGTGTGTGGTATAATGTGGGCGAATAAATGGGGCGTGATTTAGTGACGTCGTGGCACGGGATAATCTAGAGCTCGTGCTTCAGCCGAACGTACAAGATCTGCCCCTTTTATTCTCCCACATCGGCGCGAAGGAATAGCCGGTTAATCATTCCAAGTAGAGTTATGGATTCCGGATGGGGAGTGCATAGCAGTCTGATAACCGTTGTATAGTTTTAAATTCGATGTTGTTCAACATACGTTATAGCTCTCAAATAGTTATTTATTCCGTGTGAATTGTTATTTTCCGTTGAGATAAATTCACTAAACGCATTTAAGAAATTTTCTGGAATGGGACACGCGACGCTTGATACGTGAACTGTATTATTCCTATCTTCTGGAATAGGGCCATCCCAATCTATTCCGTAATTTTCTATTTCTTCGGTAATATGAAATACGTCATGTACGGCAGAATGAGATCCTTTAGCCATGCTTAACATTCCTGATATGTTGATTCGATACGGGGAATTTCAATGTTCGGCCCTTATGGAGATTCCATTGCTCGGCAAATAAATTGAGGCTTTCTCGTATACGTTCCAAATAAACCACGTGTAAACAATATAAATGATGTTCATTATTTATATTAAGAATGTTCTGAGATTCTAAGTAGTAGAACAAATTATAATAGTGATTTGTGCAGGATTCAAAGAGATCCACCCATAACCTTTCGATTCTCTGATTATGAACACTTCGTCCGAAAATAATACTTCCGCGATTCTATCCTCTTCGTTCTATCATGTATTCACCGACTATTGTATTTTCACCTCCACGATAACATCTTACCCCGCTTGGCAAACTATAACGCCGACAGCCTTCGGTGAACAGATTAAAAACAGTGGTTGCGCGATTATTAGTGGATGCTCCAAGGAACGTAATCAGTCTAGAATATCCGTCAATTCCACCGTGAATAACAATTTTCCACCTTTTACGGAATGTGAAAAAGTTTACCATGTTATTTTAGTTATTAAAAAAATCTATAACTAAGTTTATGAAATTATATTAACGAAGATATATTTGATAAAATCACCTAATTAATCTGTGATTGCCGTCAATGTGCCACAACGAATTTGGACCAGCGACGATTTTGTGTCTTCTTTGTATTGTATCAGTCCATCGAAGTGTCAAACCCAGTGGGTCAACTCTATAGAGATAATAATATCAATAACTGAGCTTGTATAAAAAACAAAAGGAAAAATACGAAAATGTCCATAGAACTCAAATTATGTAATAATATCAGAAGTCAAAGGCGGGAGTGGGAGTGGTTAAAAAAGGGAAGCCCACTGCACTATGTTTTATAAACACGTTTTTGTGCCCAAAACTCTAGATGGCACATAGAAAAATTATTTTATTATTAGTTTCTTTATAAACTTATAAATTTTTGAAATATTAAAATTTTTTTTATACGCTACCTAGCGGACAAGTTAGCCTCCGGTTACTTTTTTGAGCAAATCAAGCATCGAAATCAGTTACAAATTAGTTCCATATCTTATATAAAAAAATTCCATTTCATTATATGTCAGTTCCTTTTGAAGTTATCGCACCAAAACCACTGAAAAATGCACCAAAACTGCCATTTTCGTTGGGGTTTAACTTGAGAACCCGCAGGCTAATTTCGAGTTCGTTTCTTTTTAAATTGATAGAAAACAAGTGGTATTACTATAATATTCTGAAAAAACTTTGCGATTTTTGACGCAGTAGCGGCAATTGGTTTTAATTTTAGTAAAACAATTTCTGGTAAATAGCACATATAGCCAAAAATTGGGCTATTTTTCGGCTAGAAACTAAAGTAGTTGGCGAAAGCTTCAACATTTTGCCATCTATTTTAGTTTCTAGCCCAAAAATAGCCCAATTTTTTATAAAACATGGTGCACTGGCGTTTCGACAGTTTCCGGCACGAATTCCGGGCATTAGGAAAGAACGAAAAGTCGTTTGCTACAGCTAGCAGACAAAAAAATAGCTTATTAGGACTAAAATTTCAAAGGCCGGTAGGTAAAGGGAAAATTAGCCAATGGCGATCTTTAGGGAAGATTGCATGTTCCCCTTTATCTTTTTTGCGGAGGTTTATTCTTTGTATTTAGTCGTATTTTCAAATGTCACCTAATTAACTTGTCATTGAAACGGTTATTTCCTTTCTAGTTAATATTGCAGTCGCTTATTTCAAAAACCATTACTAATTAGCCAAAAATAAAATTAAAGACATTTACGTTTTTCGAAACTGTTAGTTTCAAAATATCTGAGCCGTATACCTTTGTAAAGATAGCCGTATTCTTGCTATTTGAATGATATAGCCAGCCAGAGGCCTCTAGCTGCGATCGAATCATAATAACACCCAAATGTCTGTTTTTCTCCACAATCGGTCGAATTAAAGTATCTAGATCAGTGTCTGAAATTTGGAAATACATACTTCTAGGTGATAAACCAAATTCGCTGAAAAGTTAAATTAAAAATAAATGGCAAAAATTATACTTCATAGACTTTTATATTATAGGGGGTAAAAGTTTGAACCCCCTTAAATTTTGTTTGCAAGTCAATTTTCTTTCATGTGTATTTATAGCCTTAAGAATTTGTCTGTATTTCACTGGCGTAGACAAGGGAGGGTTACGGGTCCAGACCCCCCCCCTTAGGCTTACCTTTGACTGTACTAAATTTCCACCCCCTTCTCGACCCCCTCTTAACATTCACATACTTAGATCCCCCTCTCTTGACGATTTTCTGTTTACGCCACTGTGTATTTCAAACTAATTCGTCTGCATTAAAGACAATGTAAAGTGGTTTTCAATTTTCATAGAAATTAGGGGCGGGGTCGAAATTATTATCCAACTTTTAATAAAGTCTCTAATGAAGGAAAAACATCTTACCTAAGTCTTCTGTTTATAGTTGATCTTGAAATTTGTAATATAGAAGCGATCTTTACAATGTTCAGTAAATCGATATTGCAACAAAAAAACTAATTGTTCTCTCCTAATATTGTAAGATGGTGGTCCAATTTAACCGAAGTGCTCCAATTGTAAATGCTGAGTAGGGCGTTCAACACTTTCAAGATTATTTCTAATAATAGGGACTTGGCAGTGCTACGTCACAGTTTTTTTTAATAGTTTTTATCGTGGGGAGAAAAATATGACCACAATGGCGGCTATGGCCAAAGCTACGGAGTGCCAAGTCTCTATATCCCTGAATTCCATGAAATGGTTTAAAATTGATTCAAAAGTTTCGCTAGGAATTATTCCTCTTAGTCTTAAGAAATTATTAATCAACAGTGTTATTCTAGTTTCGCAGGAGTCCAAAAGTTCAAGAGACATGTGATCAGACCGTAACAGCCTCGAAATCGATATTAAAACTTCGATGCCGAGCATGTTGACTAGGCATACACACAGTTATATAAGTTAAGCGCAAAAGTTTTTGCCATGTTTCAAATTATTTTTAAATTGTGCCAGGAGAAATTATCAGGGGCATTCTAAAAATAGCTTCAGTTTCGCGTTCAGTTTGCTCCTTCCCATATCCTTTCCCATTTCTTAGAATTTATTCGAAACCGAGAGGTTACTCGCTTAGTAAAAATTTGTACACCTGATTACTGATTACTAAAAATTTGTATTGATTCCCTTTGATTTCTACTGATTTCAAAATGATTACCGTGATTTTGGTGATTACGATTATTTGCACCTGAATACGGAATTTTTTCTTCGAATACCGGTAGATCCCAATGATTACCTTTGAATACCGGTGAATACCGCTTTGATTTCCTGATTATTTTGAATACCGGTGAATACCGTTTTGATTTCCTGATTATTTTGAATACCGGTGAATACCGTTTTGATTCCCTGATAGTAGTAGGAGACTAAAACTTAGCACTTTTATTTCCAAGATGGCCGCCAAGATGGCCACCAAAACAACCCCCCACCCCCCCAAAAATATTTTCAAAAACAAAAATTTTTGTCCTTGGAAAAATCGAAAAAAAATATTTTAATTTTTAACTTCAAATTTCACCTTGAAGATAATCTTTGACCTCGACGCTCGAACACTGTCAACAACCACTAAGCTTCGGTCTATCAAATCAACAAGTTTGGTCACGATCGGACAAGGTCGACCTGAGATATCGGCGGTAATATGTAACCCCACCAAATACTTCCACTTATTTACTTCTGATATCGTTTTTTCGTTTTTTTCGTTTTTTCGCCGTTTAAAATGCTAATTAGTTATTTGCGAGATGGGGAAACGAATTCGCGACCTTCGCTTTATACCCTTGGCGGTTTTGGCCCCACCCAAAATACTTTAAACAGCTAATAAACGTGTCTAAACTTGCAATAATAACTATTTCTATAAATAATAATTGTTTTTACATTTAAAAGTCAAAGGATATGTGTAAGCGTAAGACGTCTCAAAAATCGAGCTCTTTAAAGGTTAAAAAAATGAAGTTATTTATGGGGAAACCAGAAATTAAATGCAAATCGCCTACCGAGAATCCTTGTTATTATAATGAGCCATGTCGCAAACACGCTTTTAATTTCTTTGATAATTTAAACTTTAATGTTAAATGCTGGATTTGTCAAGAACAATGTCTTGACAAGACAATTTTTAAACAACACTTAATGGATCACTTATCGAGTAGTTATAAAAATCAAATTCGTATTGATGTTTGCGATTGTCTTCATTCAAAGAAACCAGAATATACAACCAAAGAAGAAATATTAGACGATCAAATTATTGATTATTTGAACGAGTTTAACGTAAAACATCAAGAATGGTTAAACGAGTTTGTTAATGGTACTGGAACTCCAAAGAAAATTCAACGTAAAAAAAAGACAACTGGTATTAAGTCCGAAGAAACTTTAAATTCAACAATAAAATCAAATGTTGTATTTCCACCAGACTTTGTCATGCCATCTGATGAGCAGATGGAAGCAATTATTTTTTTTCAAGAATATTGTAAAAATAATCAAATTTTAACTCTTAATCAAGTTGAAACACCCATTGAGGTTTTGGAAAATCTTGAACAAACTTGTCAAATGATTGAAAATATGTAAATAAAGCTGATTTTCTAATATATTGTGATTATTTTTCCTACGTAAAAATAGATATTTTAACTCTTTCATGTTAAGGTTTAGCGTGGTAGATCGGTAGCGTTGCAGGTCGTTATTCAAACAGTCTCAAGTTCAAATCACAATCCTTTCGATCTATCACGCTAAATCTTTTATTAGTATAAAACGAGATGTCGCCCAACTGAAACTGTCATTATAAAGATGTCAAGTTTCGTAGTATTTCTACCTTCGAACGCATCACCCGATATTTACCCGGAAAATACACCTTCTAGCTTTAAAGTTCAATTAGCAAAACCATAAATTTTAATAATGAAAAATGGTCTTGCGCATTAGCAGAAATAATTCTTCCTGAAACTTATTCGAATATAACAAATGAGTATTCGCATTTCCAAGTAGGGCACGTGTCAGATGTTATTTCACCCGAAGAAAATCAATGGGATTATATTAAAATTGAAATTCCACCAAAACGTTACGAGGGTGATCTAGATCGAAATAAGAATAATATTCCAACATCTCTTCAAAATAATATACTCAACGAGTTTGCTAAAACTATTGAGGCCAATCAATCACTTAAAGGAAAAATACATATGAATACGGTAAAAGTTGACGAAAACGAAGACAGTTCAAAATTAAAAATACAGTTGCAAAAAGATGTGCAAGTAAGAATACCTCAAGCATCGCCCCTAGCATCTGTTCTGGAATTTCGAGAAAATGATTTTGTCGACAGTGATTATCTTTCTAATTATCCTCTCTCGAATCACGCTAAAACTATTTCTTTAACTTACGCAACAAATTTTATCGAAGTACGAATTAAAAAAGCGTTAGTTGTGAATAAATATCAACAAAAATATTTACCACGACAAATTCCCGTGGAAGAAATACAATCACAACCCAGGAGGAAAAAAACAGAAAATTAACAAGAAACCGAAACTAAAACCAGAAGTGAAACAAGAGGAAAAACCAAAACTTGAACCAAAAACAAATTTAGAAGAAAAGCCAAATTTTAAACTAGAAGAAAATATAAACAACATTTTACCAACAGAACCTTTAATTCCAAATATTAACGGAGACGTCAACCAACCAGAAGTTTTAAATCCTTCCGAAGAAAATAATCTACCAAGTTCTCTCCCAATACCCATTAAGCCACCATCTCAGCCTGTTATTAAACAAATACAATGGAATAATTACGCGATTGTTTTTGAAGCGGGCAGATATGAGGGAGAAAGACAATATAATAATGAAATTCAACCGTTCACATTACACTTAATTATACGTGATTTATTAGAACGATGTAAACCAAGACAGTTTGACGGATTAAAAACAGCGATATCTTCCGATGATGAAGATAATTTATATTTTAATTTAGAAATACCGGTAGGGATGGAAATTAAATTTCAAAATCCATTAGCAGATCTTTTTAAAATTCCACCAGACACTTATTTTACGGGTATTCAAAAATTTGGCCCGCTAAATAATTTAAATAATATTACTTTTAATTCGCGTACTAATTTTATCGACATACGTATTGAGACTACAAAAATACCGCAATTTGAGCAGGAAGATTGGGCTTTCTATTCCGTATCAATTATCCAACCTTTTTTATTTGAAGGTCAGAGAGATGATTTTGGAAATATTATCCCATTATCTTTGCATAGGCAATTAAAAAACGAGATTCAACAGGCGACTAACTTCCCCCCTTTAAATCGGTACGAAATTAGTTACGCAATAGAAGAAATAAATCGAGGTCATTACTTGAGAATTTCATTTCCTAGAGATCTACAAATTGCCTTCACTGGGAGATTAGCAAATATTTTTAATATAAACGCGCCAGAATTTCAAAATGGTGTAATTAGCAGTAAAAATCCTTTAAAAGTGTATGAGGAAAAATTTATGTCAGATGAAGAATCGGTTATAGATTTTAGGTACAATAAAAATATTCCAATCGAACACCCTAACTGGGAAAATGACAGTTATACGTTTGAACGAAACTATTACGAGTCTGATAAAGATTTAGGCGGGAATTTTATACCGTTATCTCTTCATTTCAAAATTTTGAATGAACTTCAAAAATATTTTGATTCTCATATCTCACTTAAGGCGGGTTTTTTTATTTTCAAAGAAAATGGAAATTATTATTTTCAAATTGAATTAATGAGTGGTTTGGAAATTAAAATATTCGGTCCTCTAGCAGACCTCTTACAAATTGAGTACAAAGTAGATTATATATCCTCAGTTTATAAAAGCAAAGCATTAGACCCTCTTCAAATTAGATAATACGGCTAATTTTATAATTTTTCGAAATGATTTAAACAGAGTTGAGAATAGTCGACGACAAAAACGTGATATTGATTTCCACAATTACGAACATGGTAAAAATAATAAACTAAATATTGTAGACAAATTCCATTGTCGAATTCCAACTGGGGTGTACCACACTATTGATGATATTTTATTAGCAATGAAACAATCATTGCCACATCAGAGTTGGGCTAAATTCGAGTTTAATTTTAATTCAGATTCGACAGTTTCAGTTAAAGGTTTGGGTGGAAACAGTTTTTTAACCTTTCCAATAGATAACCCCAAACTCGGGCGAATGTTAGGTTTTTCAAACAATCAAATTGAAAGGCCTCTTTTTAACGAAATAGGTATGTACCCCGCAGATCTCAACCACGGAATATCCGGAATTTATGTCTATACAAATATTATACAACCTATAATAACAGGACACACTAATACCCCCCTGCTGAGAATTATCAAATTAAACGAAAATAAAAATCGAGCACAGGTTGAAAGATTTCATTTTTTAGACCATTTTCCAGTTCTCTACGATCAAATACAGACTATAGAAATTTCTTTAAGGTCGGATTACGGTGAACTCCTGCCATATAAAACAGGCAAGACTATTATTAAATTAATATTTAAAAGACTGGATGCTTAGTCTAAAGTACACTTAAAACAAGCTCATCATGGAAAGATATTATCATCATTATGTTCAAACAGGACGCGGATATAACATCTTTCGAGGAAGTCAATATCAGACTGGGCGTGGATTTGGCTCAATTTTTAAAAGTTTAGCAAGATTCGTAACACCTCTTTTTCGACCCGTAGCTAAATCACTCGGTATTCAAGGGTTGGTTATGGGGAAAAGGATAATGGACGATGTTGTTGCTGGTCAAAATTTTAAGGAGTCGTTAAAAAAAAATAGTAAAATTGCTGGAACAAATCTTTTAAATAGTCTCGGTGATACCATATTAAATACACAGAAAGGTTCTGGAGCTCGAAGAGTAAAGAAGCGCAAATCAAAATTACGCAATAAGCAAAGAAAACGCAAGAGAACAAAAACCGATTTTCTTGACTAAAGCATTATGCCTCAATTTGAATCTATGTGTTCGGAGTTAGAGCTTTTTAACGAACCCCTGATTAATGGTAATATTGAGGGAAATAAATTTGTAGACTATTTCCCTATAGCTCCCTTGTCTAATGCTACACAGATTGATTTTTCTATCCCCGGGGGAGATTATTATATTGACATGTCAAACTTGATGCTTAAAATTCGAATTCGGGTTAAAAAAGAACAAAACGGTGTTTTAATAGATATACCAGCAGCCGAAAAAAAAGTATCATTATGCAATCTTCCATTGCATTCTATTTTTAGCCAAATAGACGTGTTTATGAATGAGACTTTAGTACAATCTAGCAACAACTGCTACCCATATTTAGCATATTTAGCAACAGTTTTAAATTTTGATAAAGGCGCCAAACAATCTTACAAAACCGCCGAGGGCTATTACGAAGACGGGTTTTGCGACCCAACGCTAGCGTTTAACGATGCTAATAAAGATATGAAAAATAATGGAATTTTAAAAAGAAGTAAAGATATTGCGGGATCGAAACTTTGTGAATATATGGGAAGACTTCATGTAGATTCTTGTAAAATAGACAAATTTCTTTTAAACAAAGTGAATTTAAGAATTCGACTCTTGAAAAATTCCGATGAATTTATAATTATATCACAAGAAGATGTTAATATCAAATATAGATTGATTATCGAAGAAGCGGTTCTTACTGCTAAACATATTCTCGTAAATCCAGATCTCCAGCTGGCACATAATGCTATATTGCACAAACAGAGGGCTTTGTACGATCTAACACAAACTGTTGTTAAAACTCTGACAATTTCAGCAGGCGCGAGCGATTTCGTGAAGTCAAATATTTTTTTAGGTAAAATTCCAAATCGGGTAATAATCGGAATGGTAAACAATTCAGCTTACAACGGATCTAGTAGAGAAAATCCCTTTCAATTTAACCATAATAATCTCTCGTTCTTACAACTTTCATTAGACGACCAGAATATACCAGAAACTGCTCTAACTCCAGATTTTAATAAAAACCTCTATACTCGGTCGTATTATTCACTATTCTCGGCAATGGATTTAATTGGAAATAACTCTGGTAATTGTATTGATTACGAAAATTATAAAAACGGTAATACATTATTCGCGTTTGATTTAACTTACGATTCCTCGGCAAACTCTAACAACCTCTCAATTCAACGAAATGGTAGTTTACGTATGGTAATGAAGTTTTCTTCCCCCTTAACTAATATTCAAAACATAATTATTATTGGAGAATACGAAAACCGATTTGTCATTAACCAAGAGCGTCAAGTTACATATATTACGGAATAAAATCAATCAACGAGGGCAAAGATTGATTAGTTGTTTCGCGAAATCGTAGTGGTAAAGATGTCTCGAACTCACAGTCTCTCACCTAAACAAGAAGTAACGGTGCTAGGTTATGTAAATCCATCCATCAAAATTTACCGACTAGACACTTGCGCCGAATTTGAACTGAATTTGGAAGCCTGGCAATCTCTATTCACATTCGAAAAGGAAATAACTGATTTTTTTGAAGACCAAGTTGCTAGTTTTCACACCTGGCTTCCGCTTGAAGGTTCAAAGATAAAAATCGACTGTTTCAAGGGACAAAAGGAAAAACTCGTGGATGTGCGTGCTTGTGCCAGAGGAAAAAACCATTTGTATCATCTTTTCTATTCTACAAATTATGGTTTTAATCTCAACCAAGCAGGGTGGAAAAGATTAAAACATTGTAAACATACAATTGATCAGGAGATTAATTTAATTTTGTCGGCAAAAAATATTATGCGTGACATAATTGTACATGAGCTTACGGATAAAATGTTTGAAATTACCGAAAATTGTGAGAATCCGCATTGTAAATCTTCGATTGCTCACGATGTCTCTTGTAAACTAGGATTTAGCACAAATTTTGAAGACCGAGTGGAAAATATGATATTAATAGCTATCCCCCAATTAAACTACGATCATATTGTTGTAAGATTCCAAAAGGAATTTGGTCTTGATCCCTTAATAGTAGAAAGTCAATTATATTTTGATATTGTACAAAATGTTTCAAACTTAAAATGCGATTTAATTTATTAAAATAAAAACTTTTACTATAATCTGTTTTTATTATTTCTATTCAAACATTTAAAGATGGTGTTGTCAAAAACAGACAAACAATTAAGTAAAGTTTATTACGATGTTGAAAACCCATACAGTTATTCTGACAGTGTTACTTTAAGAAAAAAATTTCCCAAAATTTCGGAAAAAGAAATTAAAAATTTTCTCAGTAAACAACCAACCTACACACAACACAGAGCTAGGAGATTAAATTTTAAACGTAACAAATTATATGTAACGACGATTGATGAGACATTTATGGCCGATTTATTAGACCTCCCTATTTTACAAACTTTTAATAAAAAGTACCGCTATACGTTATTAGTTCAGGACATTCTAAGCAAATTCGCGTTTATTCTGCCAATTAAAAATAAAACCTCGAGCGAGATTGTGAAGGCCTTTAGAGAGATTTTCAAAAAACGAGTACCCCTTAATTTATGTACCGACGCAGGGACAGAATTTCGAAACGCCCCATTTCGCGCTCTCTTAAAACGTTATAACATCCACCATTACCTCACGTACTCCGAGAAAAAAGCTTCTATGGTCGAGAGACTCGTTCGCACGGTAAAATCTAAAATTTTTAAAATAATTACCAAGACCGGCGATTTACACTATCTTAATAAACTACCATTAATTGCAAAAGCTTATAACGCTCGAAAACATTCAACAACGGGAATCGCCCCTAAAGATGTCAATAAAAACAATGAATCGGCAATTTGGGAAAAAAACTATGGCAATCTTAGTATGATTGGAAAGGCAAGTTTAAAAATTGGGGATAAAGTTCGATTAGCCGTTGCAAAAACAACATTTGATAAAGCATACAGGGGAACGTTTACAGCCGAAATATTTGAAATTCATAGAGTAATTACGAGAGATCCCTGTATGTATATTGTGAAAGATTTGACCGGCAATATAATTAAAGGAGCTTTTTACGCTCAAGAAATAGTTAAAATTCAAGTGTAGAGCGCTACAGTCTTTATTCAACAATTTGTTATCCATGGGTAAAGTACACATTCTCCTGGGTCTCGCGATTGTAATATTTGGAGTGAGCGCAACAATAGTTTCCTCCGCGATGAAATTTAAAAAAAGAAGTCCAGAATACAGCTTAGATATTGGAATTTGCGACAAAGCCTTCAATTTAGGAAGAGACACGTACCTTGTAAAATGTAACGAAACTTTTGACGTGCGACATTTTAAAAAAGAAGACGGTAGTTTAAAACCATCTATCAGAGGAATCAACTTAACAAAAGATCAATATGAGAAATTATGCATTTTGACAGTGACGTGAAAGATGAATACTAATCAAATCCAAGCTATACTTAAGTGTGACCCCCGTTCGAGAGATAAATTTATCGGAGTGTTTCCCGCTAATAGATTACCAAAAGTTCCAATTAAAAAAAATCATATTGTTTCGTAATCAACACCGATCCTGATACGCTTCCAGGGTCTCATTGGACGGCTGTTTACAAATCGGGCGACACTCTGGACTTTTTTTGTTCTCTAGGAAGATCACATCGTGACTATGGATTTTTGCTAGAGCGATATAGCAAGCGTATTCGACACAATACTCATAAATTTCAATCAAATAAAAGCCAAAACTGCGGACCACATGTGATTTATTTTCTAACCTCGAGATGTATGGGGATTTCTTACAGTAAAATAATTAACGAATTGTATAATTTCGATTTAAAAAGAAATGATAGTTTAGCGTTGTTGAATATATGTATTCATTTGATGAAAGAGTGGAAACGAAATAAATCGATTTGTTTAAAATAAAAAAATGTTTATTTATTTCACACATAATTATTTTTTACACATTTTTTATTATTCTTGCCAACGAGAAGGAGGGCGGGTCTGTCTTTTAGGCCTCGGCGATTTTTTTGGGGGGGATGGTAATTTTAATTTTTTTTTGCGGCGATATTGGAACGCCACCGACAGCACCCTCCTCCTCCAAAGACAGCTATCGATCCCAATCATCTTCCTGACTTAATTGACTTCCAATATCTGTATTTTCTAAGTATTCTTCAAATATTTCATTTTCTCGACTTAATCGTTTACGCATTCTATCATCGGTAATTGTCTTTTGTTGCTTAACAATCGGCGTAGATGCTTTCCTCTTCCAAGATTCTACATTTTTTAAGAGACTCGGGAATTTTCTACTCTGCTCGTTTTCTCTCTCGCTGAGATATTCTTTCATTTTGCGTGTCATAGTATTTAAACGTACCTCCGCAGCGTCGCCAGCGTTAACTCCCTCGGGCGTTTTGAAAGGTGAATAAATTTGCGAGGTGAACGGGGAATTTAATGGAGCAACAGGTCCGGGGGCTTGAAAGTTTGTAATTTCAACTTTAGGTACCGGAATCGCTTTTCTCATTTCCCGGGCCTCGCTCAGTATTTTTAGAAATTCTCGCAATTTAGAGCGGCTGTTTAAATTAGAAGTTAATATATTTTGCAACTCATTATCTAATAAGTTATAATACGTTTCCTGGGGAGAAACAAGCTGTTTATTTTCTTGAGATATTTGTCCGACACTCGAGGCGGGAACTAAAATCATTTTTTTCATTTTATCTTTTATTGAATAAATTGGCAATTAAAGGAACAATAGAGCCTAATAAAGCCGGTATGAAGAATCCCGTACCTTTCTGAATTATTAGAGCACGCTTCTTTTTTTGCGAAATTTTCGGACTGGCTAAGAAGCGTATTGTTTTTTTATATTTAGAAAGTTGTTTTTTTTTGGCTTTAGATAATATAATTCCACCCCCTTTCAAGTTTTTGCAAACGCTTTGTAAGGCTTTTAATTGCTTTGGAGAACTGTTAGCTAATAAATTTTTACGTACCCCTCCTTTAGATTTATACAATAAATTTAAATATGGATAGTGAGTTTTAAACCTGTCAGAGGGATTTGCAATAGGAGTAGTTTTTTTACGTACTGTCTTTTTTGGTGTCATTTTCTTTAATGAACTTGATAATAATATAGTAAATTATTTATTATTGGAAAAAACTACCATTTGTGGTCCGTTTTGATTAAATGTGTACGATCTTAATCGTAAGCTATCTGGAGTGGTTACAGATGTGTCTATAAATAGTGAATTGTAAGGTTCTCCAGTAGCCATATCGTAGGCTATTTTAATTATTTTTGTGTTATTTGGAGATATTTGATTGGCCAGATATTGGATTTGACTTAGATCTCGAGGAGATTTAAACAGATTTAGATATGACATATTAAGAGAGATTAAACGAGATTGTTTGCCTCGAGGAAATAGGGTTTGTGAGATTAATACAACTGAAATTTCATAATGATGACTGTCTACGGTAACTAATTTCGCAATTTGATCATTTTTGTAAAGTTCGTCTGCTAAATCGTCAATAATAAGTAAAGAATTTCTATATGATTCCCAGAACTCGCTGTCCATTGGCGGAAGTCCTTGAATAAACTCTATATCGGTTAAAAACTGAGATAAATCGTGGTAACCTGATTGCCAAACCGAATAACAATAAATAGTTTTAATAGGAGGTTTATCAATTAATTCATTCCTCCATCTAATTAGTGAGTTCGTCCATGCTGACTTGCCCGACATGGTAGGGCCTGAAACCATCATTCGAAACGGTGAAAGAAATTTTATATAAGACATTACTGTTTAAAAAAAGACAACATACTACGTATTTTGTTATTACATGGAGTGTTTTATAGAATATATGAAAAAATAAACACATTTTTAAATTTAAAAAATTATTTTATTAAAGTTTAATGTTTCTTATCAAAACCATCCCTTCACCAACTATATAAAGTTTCAAAACAACATACAAAAATAACATTTTGAATAAAAAATAAAATCATAATAGCTCTTTCACCAAAAAATAATTAATTCCCGTTTTTTAGTAAAAATTCAATTTTGGAAGTTAAAAGTTTAAATCTTAGGTTATTTAAAAATAAAGTATTTACTCGATTTTCGGAAGAGATTTCATTTACGATAACTATGTGGTTAAATGACACCTGTTTTGCAAGTTTTTTTGTTACATGTTTTTTAGATTTATAATTAAAAGACAACTTTATTTTACAATTCGCCATTTTCACATTCTAAATATCCATAGGGGACACTGGAAATATTATCTTGTAGCACACGTTTACAAAAAGTCTTTTTGAAAGTTTTACTTAAGTTGCCAACACGTAAAAGCATTTTGTACTTATCTTTTATTACGTTAAAGGGAATTTTCACCTTAAACTCGGTATTTGGCACAAAAATCATTTGTTTGAAGGCGTCGAAATGTATGATTTCTGAATTTTCCCTGGTAAGCGTTATTCCTTTAAGTTTTATAATTGTCTGATTATTTTCAAGTTTATAGCTGTAGCTTTTTGGTCCAGTTGATACGAATTTTGTGATATATGAATTCGGAGTCTCGCACGTAAGTTCACCTAAATTACCACCAGGGGGGGGGGGTAGCCACTCGTGTGGTTTATGTGTAAATTTTATTCCGTCCGTGTCATAATAAATTACACGCTTCCCCAGCCTATTAATTAGCTTATGCAGATGAATACGACCGTAACTGGTGACAAAGGAAGCCACTATAACATTACCTTTGCTAAAAGTTGGCGCAAGCTCACTTTTTTTTTATAGCTTACCATGGCAACATCGTTGTTGATTAAATGAAAGTCTGTTAATTTATTCGATGTGTCTGCTATAATCTCGGTTAATTGGGAGTAGCGATGTATAATTTTAGTTGATGATTTGTCCATTCTTAACGCCATTCTGCCATATAACGAATTTTGCGCCAATTTCGCGGAAGTTCTTAAGGATGGGTTATCAACAATTTCCTCAGGCTCTAACCTTACTCCATCAGCTTCGTATATCGCGTCTAAATACTCTTTTTGCTCTTGATATGTTTTAATATTGGGTGGAAATCCTGAATTTTTAACTTTTGCTCTAAAAAAAATGTCTATATATGGTTTGAAAAAATTTGTTGTAATACTATAGTGATATACTTCGAAAATTTCTAACAGTTTGTAGTTACATTCTTTTATTGAATAGTAGATTTCCACCGAGGGTAAGACTACCGTTATAGCTCGTTCGTCAATACTATGTGTACATTTGCTGTCATTTTTTATTACACAACTTCCGCATAAAGGATAATAAAGTTTTTTATTAAATCGGTATGGAAGAACGGGTAAGTAGAGGTCTCTGGGGGGGAGGATTCGACAACTAATTATTCCAAAATACGCGTCTGGGGCATAATCAAAATTGTGTGTGATAACTTTAACATTTTTACAACCGTATTCCATTTTTTGTAAACAATAGGCATACAGGCTACAAAAGTCAAAATATCTGATTTGTTCTCCAAGTAAGGGCTCTACTTCATGATACAGCTTGATTGTTTCTACACGGCCACCTACTAGCGAATCTCTAGGGTTAATTTTAGGAATGATTTTAATTGTATTAAAAAATGCTTTCGCCTCGACATTTTTTCTCAACAGTTCTAATATCTCACATTCAAAAATTTGAATATATGTGTGGTTTGGTAAACTTTGTTCAATAAATTCTTTTCGGTCTAATTCCCTTTCTCTAATTTCTTTGAATGTTTTTCCGATAATTGAATTAAAGCTCGAGCCAGAAAAATGTTTTGGACAACCGTGCCAGAAATCACCCATTACATCAATTACTATGGGTGGATTTTCACAGTAGCCATCTACAAAATACGAACCTACAGCCTGTTCCCCAGCCGCGGATCTTACCGTTTGCAAAATTTAATTATTTTCCTTCTCGTACCAAGATAAATATTTTAATGCAATCTCGCTTTGATTCTGTCTACTTGCCAAACCGATAGCAGGAATAGTACATAGTGTATATGGTTCTAAAAACTTGTCAATAAATACATTATTAAGTGCCCCGGAAAGAGAAATACCCCCATAATTACTGATATCAATTTCAATTAGTTCTTTATATAAGATGCGAAATTTCTGCATAGCTAAGCGTAATAAATTACAATCTAAAAGACAATACGCTCTGGATTCTGATTTAATACAATAGACCGGTTCGAGCTGTTTGTGTGAATACCATTTTCTAAATTCTCGGTATTCAAATTCTTTCATTTTACGGGGTTCAAAGTATTTTTCGTCCGGAATTTTACCTGAATAGTTCAAAGTGTCTTTCGTCCAAAAAATATATGGAAAATATCCTTTAGATTGAGGCAAAGAAAACATTTTAGGAAAATGTCTTAAAGGAGCACTAACATAGTTCAAAGAATCTACAAAACGAATGTCTACACTTTTAATATAAATAGTTAGTATCTTGGCTCCATCGTAAATAACCTCGGGAATGACATGATTAATTAATTTAGAAATAATAAACATTCCGTCGAAAGATCTTAGATTATGTGCCATTACGATGAGGTTGGTAAATTTCGGCCTAATTGTTTTTCGCTTTCGTTTCCCATCCGTAAGTAAAACAGTTTCATGTTGAAACAAAAAATTGAGAAAGTTATTTACACAATATTGTCCTTCAAAAACCGTGGTTTCCACAGGCTGATTTAAAATTTCACTTTGGGCCACTAAGAGAATGGGTTTATGCACATTATTCTCAATTATGGTTTCAATATCGAAATATACATAGGATCTTGGATTCTTTTTAAATGTCGACTGTTTAACATAATGTTGGTTTGGAGGATGATCGATTTTACAAGACTCGCAAGTTGTTTCACATTTGTGAGTTTTTGAAGTTTCAAATTGAACACAGCATTTTTCGCATCTGTGGAAAAGCTTGCAAGTTTCATTTTTTAGGTGAAAACTATAACATTCCCCTTGTTTTAAATATCTATTGCAAAGTTTACATCGAATTAAAGGAATTTCTAAAATTTCGTAAAATTCTCGACCTAAACACCTTTTACATTTTATATTTGAAGCAGAAAAACAGTGGTGTTTGTTCCTACGAGCGGTAGAATAAAATTTTTTTTCGCAATTTAAACATGAAGCTACACCGCCCCAAATAGAATGTAGATTTTTAGCTAAATGAACGTGCGTGCCAATTTTTACAAGTAGAATTTTGTGTTCGGCAGGGGGAAAACCCTTGAAATAAATTTGAAAATTTTCCGTGGCGTTAAATATTATTATCTGATACTTTGGGGCTAAATATGATTGAAATTTAGCTATATCACCAATTTCTACAGCGCCTCGAGCAATTCCTACATCATCGTGCAATTTCTTAGCGGCTTTAGTTTGTAATTTACTACGAAAGAGTGTTAAGGTTCGATATTCTTTAAGAACACTTGTTAATGGAAGTTTTTTCTTTTTGTACTCGGCAATTTCACAAAATTTTATTCCGACCACAAGAGCTCTAGCCACGCACAAATTATCGATATTATTGATATAGTAAAAATTGGCTTTAGATTTCAAGAAAGCATCAAGATCGATAATATCTCTGTTTTTTAAAGCTAAAAATTTTTTTCCCATTTTCTGTGGGGATTTCAAAAGAATTATACTAAATTTAATTTCTCCATCTAGTAAGAAATCTTTTTTCGATTGAGCAACGCGAGCTATATGGTTAAATATTCGAGAAACAGTTAACTGATCAATTTTAATAAATTTAATGTTAATTGGATGTTCTAAATTTTCCGATTGAATTGCAAATCTGAGGAAATCGAAACCGGGTGCTTCTTGTCTTACGTATTTGATAATTTTAAACAGAATCTTTTCAAATACTGTAAAAAATAAATGTGTGGGGATTTCGTTTAAGTCTATTAGTTCTAGGTCAATATCCAGTTGTTTACATTTCCACTTTTTTGAATTTCTAGGGCTTAATTTTTTAATTTTATAAAACTTTTTATAATTAAAACTGTTTAACGATGAAAAGTCTAATTGAGAGTCCGAATCGTATTCGTCGGAGTCTTCCATGTTCTAATTTCGTTTCCAGGTCTAAAATATTATTCTAATTACTATTACGAATAATTAATTAATGAGTTTAACTTGCCTTCGTGGGTGGAACAACAATTTTTCCTTCCGTCTGCTCAATTAATTTTTTCAGCCTGTTTGTTGAGTTTATGATTCGAATAACATCCATGGATAGTGTGTTAGCTAAGAATTTCACCCTCTTATAATCACCCTTCCAGAGTTCATCTTGGGGAAGATGTTTGATGTTTTTATATGAATATATCTGGATATCTAGATATAATCCCTTGTCGCTCGCTATTTTTCTCGGAGTTTTAGTTTCGTAAGACACTCCCCCTTTCTTGACTTTCACTGATTGTTCGATTCCAACTTGTTCGATGTTTGACATGCGACGAACCTCTTGAATATAGTCCCCATCCGATTCGTCAGACTCTAATAACATCTCCTGTTCAGGACTATCGAAAACTGAAACTACCTGACTCGCGGAGATTTGACTATTACTTGTGGAAGCCATTTTAGCCTGTTATGATTCAATAGAAAATTTTGCCCTTTTATACCAAATGTATTTTTCATTAATTTTTTTTTCAAAATATAAAACCTTGAATATTAAAGTGATTAATACTACAAGGATAGAACCCAGTTATAATTTATCAGTATTTCAACGGTATTTAAAATTGTTTGTGAATAACAATTTAAATATGTAGACATGTATAAAAATATAAAATTATTAATTATTTTTTTGAAGGACTTTATATTTAATTTTCGTGACAAAAAAGACAACGCCCTAAGAGTTTTAATATTATTGCTTTAAAAATCGATTATGGATGTAAGAATTTTGGTAATTACAGGGTTAGATGTTTTAAAATTCTATGGGAAGAAATATATATCTGCGAGGTATAAAATTTAAACGAATGGATAAAATTATATTTCTGCAGGGTGTATTTGATAAAAAATTGTCTTTTGACTTGATTTTAAAACAGGTTAAAATCAGGATGTAAAAATTAAATATTCTGAAATCTTTCTTATAAAAGCGTGATTTCAACGTATTCCTTTTATAAACCATGGGCTCTCGCGAAGTTTTGACTGTTTCTGGTAAGATTACTCATCCTCTCGCTATTAACCCTTTTTCACTAAAATATTTAGCTTTACGTAAAGTTAGGAATTATAACCTTTTTAAAATTAACGATATTTCAATTAGAGTTGAAAATTACTGTATGAGAACTGTCTTTCTTGAGTGTAAAGCATTAATAGAACCCTTTAAAAAAATTGTTTTTGCCTGTCCCTTTATAAAAAATTCTTTCAAATTATCGCCAGCTGTTTTCGCTTCGGTTTTTTCTAGAAGAATCAATAACAATTCTTGTCTATTTGACGTTCATTCTGTTAATTTTGTCTGTCCCCACGAGGCTTTTGAGTTTGACGGCTTATTGTTCCACACTCAATCCTCTCTTGAAGGCTGGTTTTCTTACGAAATTTTACACCTAATTGGAAAACATATGCGCCTATATAAAAATTTAAATAAGATCCCATGGTTCCGTCAACATAAAAATCGTAGGAGCCTTCAACGTGACCTTTTAATACTCTTTCAATTACAACAAGTTTCCTTTTTCCGAAAAAAACATTTATCTATTACCACTGACTTTCGCCTAACACGGTATAACATCCGTTTGGAATTAGGCATGATCGTTCTATTTTTATTAATGATTTGGATCGACAAGAAGTTAAAATAGTTACAACTTTAGAGTAAGGAATACTAATTTTAAAAAAATAATTACAATAATTAAAATACATATTTTTATTTAGTTGCAAATTATCTCGACCGAATCAAAATTTAAACGATCGTCGGCAACTTTTCCAACTGCGACTCAAGGTAATTACAAAAATTTATTTATTTTTTAAAACTAAAACTATTTATTTTTTGAAATAGGACTCAAACCTTATAAAATTTTAATTTTTTTATTTAAAGACTTTTTGTGTTTTTATTTTTTAATTTGTTTATTTTGGTGAAAGGTTTTAATTTTTAAAATGTTTTATATTTTTTATTTTAAATGTTTTTATTTTAGAAAGTTTAAGTGTTTAAATATGTTTTCCAAATCAACTAGCTTTATTAATTTAATTCAGGCGGTGGAGGTTGTTTTTAATATTTCATAATCTACTTTTTCTTTTTTAACTAGCTTTATTAATTTAATGTTGGGATTGGTGTAAAGTTCTTTTTTCTCTATATTAAAAAATCCTTTGTTTTCATCTTTTTTATCCAACGCATTTTCAAGAAATTTTATTAGTACATTTTGTACTAGATTTAATGTTTTTCTATTATCATTATTCTTTTTTTGTTTCTTCATCTCTTGCGCTATATACCCTTGAACCTAACCTCCTATATCAAACGACCCATTAATTATTTATTATTCTTTCTGGTTTTTTTTCATGTATTCTATGTACTTTTTATACTAATATCGGTTAAACTTTAATGTTTTATGTTTGTTTTTGTAATTGATTAGTATATTAACTGAAAAATGTCTAAGTACATTTTGTACTAGGTTGTTTTTAAAAATTGAATATAATTGTTTTTATTAATTTATAAAAACATGTTTAAGAAGGATAGTGATAATTAGTAATTAATAATTATTCACAAAGACAATATTTTTAAATTTTTAAATAAAAGTCGGGCTTAAACTATAAAATCTCAATGTAAAGGATTTTACCAGGAGAAATCTAGACTCAAGATGTCTGGTGAATTACATCTAAAGCCTGTACTTTCTTTGCCGCGATCTTTAAAATATTTTCTCTTCGAGTAGTAAGAATGTTTATTCTTTGTAATACTCGTCAAATTTCGCGATGGAATCACAAGAATTTAAAGTCTGAACTTCATATGTTAGATCAAATTCAACATGTTGGCACTGTACAACATTCGATCTATTTTAATTCAGACATTCTCGAACTGTATACTTCCGAAGCGATTAAGACCAAAACCAGTGTTTTTATTCGTGCGCTGATAGAGCAACAAAAAGAATTCTTGTGGTAAATATTTTTTAGATATATTCGTTTTTAATAGGTTAATTTATTTATATTTATAAATTCTAGCCTGAATTTCCAACCCGACATCTTGTTTTGTACCGAAGAGGAAAAATATCTTCTACGAATTGATGTAATTATAATTATTTTTAATTATACACTTAAAATATTTTTAACATTTGTGTTTTTATATTTTTCAGCCTTCACGTTATTTATACAACCTTCTTTAATTCTTTATTATTTAATTTGTTAGCTTTTAGTTTTATTGTTAGTGTTTCATATTTTGTTAAATGTTTTGAAATATCATAGTTATTAAATATTACAATAACTAATTGTGTTTTTTTGATTACTTAAAATAGCATTGTTTTAAAATAATAAAATATTTGCGAAAAATGAAAAACTTATTTATATTAGTTTAATTATTTAAAGTATTTTGGGTGGGGCCAAAACCGCCAAGGGTATAAAGCGAAGGTCGCGAATTCGTTTCCCCATCTCGCAAATAACTAATTAGCATTTTAAACGGCGAAAAAACGAAAAAAACGAAAAAACGATATCAGAAGTAAATAAGTGGAAGTATTTGGTGGGGTTACATATTACCGCCGATATCTCAAGTCGACCTTGTCCGATCGTGACCAAACTTGTTGATTTGGTAGACCGAGGCTTAGTGGTTGTTGACAGTGTTCGAGCGTCGAGGTCAAAGATTATCTTCAAGGTGAAATTTGAAGTTAAAAATTAAAATATTTTTTTTCGATTTTTCCAAGGACAAAAATTTTTGTTTTTGAAAATATTTTTGGGGGGGTGGGGGGTTGTTTTGGTGGCCATCTTGGCGGCCATCTTGGAAATAAAAGTGCTAAGTTTTAGTCTCCTACTACTCCTGATTATTTTGAATACCGGTGAATACCGTTTTGATTCCCTGATTATTTTGAATACCGGTGAATACCGTTTTGATTCCCTGATTATTTTGAATACCGGTGAATACCGTTTTGATTCCCTGATTATTTTGAATACCGGTGAATACCGTTTTGATTTCCTGATTATTTTGAATACCGGTGAATACTGTTTTGATTCCCTGATTATTTTGAATACCGTTTTGATTTCCTGAATATTTTGAATACCGGTGAATACCGTTTTGATTTCCTGATTATTTTGAATACCGGTGAATACTGTTTTGATTCCCTGATTATTTTGAATACCGTTTTGATTTCCTGATTATTTTGAATACCGGTGAATACCGTTTTGATTTCCTGATTATTTTGAATACCGGTTAATACCGTTTTGATCTCCTGATTATTTTGAATACCGTTGAATATCAGTTGAATGCCAGTGAATACCGATGAATGCGAAATTTTGCTACGTTATTTCCAAAACCACGTAACTTAGGTATACAAATCTGAAAAAAGATACGTGGTTTTTGTAAATAAGGTAGTGATATCACCCATTTCTTTTAAATTTTCTTCAAAGTCGTTCTACCAAGTTATCAGGTATTCGTTGATTTGTTCCATGCCAAGTGTATCTTTCGCTATTGTAGTTCCAAAACTAGGTACCTCAAAAAATTAAATTAAAAAAAATTAATTAAAAACATGGTATTATCATAAGTTACATAATACTCTTAAGTATGGCAATGAAACCAATTTACTGTTGAAATGATTTTCATAGTTATTTCGTAATTGATGTTTAATTGCAGCACAGAGTGCCCTATTGTCTTAAATATGCGAAACTTCCGTCCAAGGTGGAATATCTGGTTTCCGGCGTTTCTCTAGTTTCGCGAGTAGCGAATTTGAAATGATTTGTGAAATATTTAATGGAAGATATAGCAGATAAAATATTATTAAAAGTTTAATATTTTTTATAGAAATAAGTATAAGGAAACATTCATACACTGTCAAGTCGAAGTCGAGAGTGTCAGTGTTGAAAAAAGGTTAGGCCTATAATAATAACACTTAGCTAAGCATCACCACAGACCAAGTCCACTTGCGACTTTTAATGCCTTATTTACCGGTTTAGAAAATTAACACTAAAGAATAGGAAGTGTCATACCTATTTATTTTGTTACTTGTGGTTGCGCGTTTTTTCTGCTATATTTTAGATAATAAATTTCAGTGGCGTAGCCAGAAATTCTTCAAGGGGGGGGGGGGGCGGACGAAGTACGTGAAAGTTAAGAGGGGGTCGAGAAGGGGTTAGAAACTTAGTACAGTCAAAGGTTGTCAAAAGGGGTCTGGATCCGTAACCTTCCCCTGTCTACTAAAACCCTTAGGGTTCGCGGTTGACAGTCTGTTTTTTGGCACTTCTAATTACAGGAAAAAATGAAATGGAATATTTCGTCGCCTCTTATTCTTCGGGGGCTAGCGCCAAGCAGCTAGCGCGCGCCACAGGTCCTTTATTTGCACCAGTAGTGTAGCCACGGCTTTGTTTCGGAGGGAAAAAAACAGTAAATCAAACTTTGCTTTACGTCTCTGGTTTCCTATTTTGGTAGGAAAGTCAAGTGGTACAAATACCATATAAATTCAAAAATCGAGAAAAATAATTAGGGTGCAATTTTTATGAAGTAAGTACAAAGTTTAATATTTTATGAAATTTTAATCAAAACTTGAGTAGTTCCAAAAGAAACCTTTAAAGCTTTTATTATTCGCGTAACATCTTCGTTCAGGGTTAAAATGTTTTCAATGATTTCTGGTCGCGATATAGTAAAAGCGTAATGCTTAATGTCATAAAACCCATGAGATTCCAGTTCTACCGGATTAAGTGAACCATCTCGGTTCCAATTGAACCAGCTGCAAAGCACGCCGACACCTTTTGAAGATTTCTGAGGTGCTTTGGTTGGTACTGAATTCAATGAATATTCTCTTTCTTTTCCTTTCCCTTTCATATACGAAAAGTTCAATACCAAACCAATTAAATAACCCGTACCACTATCTTTCTTAAAAAGCGCCCAATCTGATATATTTAGTTGATCTTTTTTTATACAAGCTAGATTTTGATTTTTGATAGATTTGCTCCTGGTTACGCGAGATGTTAAGGTTTCAGAAAAACTAGTAGATGCTTTTTGAGACACTCTGTGTAGGCGATCGCTGCTTAAGGTGTGATCCCCTGTGCTTAAAAGCCAACATAATGAAGACTTTCGTATGACTATCTTTCTACCTACATTGTTGGTAAGAAACACAAACTTAGTAAATCTAAGGGGATCCGTTATTTCTTCGATTTGTTCAAGAGTATAATCCTTTAAGTTAGAACCACCTGAAGATATCAGTATACTAAGATCTTCATTTAAATCTTCTCCCTGGTCACTATTTACTTCTTCTACGTTGGGCATCGCGACAGAGAGGTTTCGTAAATTAGGTTCTTCCGAATCTGAAACGTCTAGGTCTGTAGCACTTACCGGGACGCTTACTAACTCTACCGTACTTAGCTGACAGTCAAATATTCTATGTGAAGTGCTGGAAATATTGAATGACGTACAATCAGCCAGCGCGTCCTTTTTAGCTATTGATATGACGCGATTAATTTCATTGTAGCTTGGTAACTTGCGAACGATTTCTAACTCAGTTGCGACAGCACCTGTAACCTTTGCTCTTGGAAAGTAGCACTGATATTTGTTGTTGGGTGCACTGCATTGCCCTACTATGTCACTCTGTAGTTGAATTCGTTTCGTTCGATGTAAAATGTCTAGCAGGCTGAAGTTAACTACTGTAGAGAAAGTGGAAGTCATTGATCGCGTAGCTCTAAAAAAACTCTCACATGTTTGACTGCTATATAGCCACGGTAAGAAAAATTCTTCGTCGCCGTTGTCTCTGAGTTTTTCAATGATAGTTAAGAGGGCGTGAGCGTTCAACTCCAGGCACACGTACGTGTTGTATGTTAAAAAAATTTCCTTTAAATTATAAGTAGGTAGCTCGCCATCAGTTGGATACAGGTCTGACAAGATATGGGGAAGCCGGCATAAATTTCCGGGGCCCGTACAGCTTTGGGGGGGGGGGGGGGAGTTCGAATCCGTCTATTGTTCTTCTATCGCGAAACACCAAAATTACCAGAAATAATATTTTTTGTGGGGCTCAGAAATATGGTTTTACAATGAACCGTTCTCCATAGATAATATACGGGATATACGAGAGCATTTTCATGGGCGCCGTCATAAGGTGTCGGGGCGCCTTTTTCACGGGCTGACATTTCTTGTCGGTGCATCGAAGCCAGTAGCTTCCCCAACACTAGCCACCAAAAAGGGGGCGGTTACCTCGTAAATGGTGTATAGCGAAAACCGAAACATTTCGAAAGCAGTATTCAGTTGCGGGTAAGGGACGGGTCGGACCTTTTTTTAAAAGCCCGCCCATTTTGAAAATTGACCCGATCCGACCCGGACCCGATTGCAAATTAGCCCCCGCTCGATTCCCCCTGGTGGCAACATACAGTAATTTGGATGGTTTAACGTTTTATCAAGGTAGACGATAGTCATATAAAAATATTTAATCCATATTAGATTAAAATTAATGTACTTAAAAATTAAATTAAAATTGTTAACACATTAGGTGGGCTAACGGCGACAGACCATAGAAATTCTAATTCTAAATATTTTGTCTGAAAAATCCTACCTTCAAAATTCATATTTTCACAATTAGTATTTTTCAATAAAAATTTAAATGATAAGGCATTGTAAGGCGGCGTGGCGGAGTGGTTAGCAGTCTTACCTCGCAGCAAGAGTAGCCGGGTTCGATCCCAGCTTGTGGCACTGGGCATGGGGGGAAATGCATTGTTAAAGGTGGTTGCCCCCCCCCCCCCAGGTTCCTACGCCGGCGGCACTAGGTGAAAATCTGTAAAGTTTTATCTCTGGTTCAGGGGCGTCTAGACAAGCGGAGGTTTTTCGTGTCATATCCCCCTTTTAAACCTAAATTTATCCACGTTCACACTAGACACTTTGAAATCGAATGAAGATGTTTCAGAAGGTCCAATTTCTAAAAATTTGCTATCAACTCGATCAATTGGTCAACGATATGACATCAAAATATACAATTGAACTTTTCGAAACAATTTATAAACGTTCGCGACGTTTCTAGTGTTAACGAGGCTTATGACTGTTCTACATTTCTACCCCTACTTGACCCCCTCTTAATATTTACATATTTGGACCCCCCCTTGACGAATTTCTAGCTACGCCATTGCTCTGGTTAAAGGGTTTTCCCTCGAGATGCTCGGTTTCCCCTTTCCATAAACATTTGCGGAGGTTAGTAATAGATCGTATAGAGAGCTACTTCGCGTGGCATAAAGGACTTTTCATCACCCTCCTACGCCTTGTAGCCCAGCCACCCATCAAATAAGGCATTAAAAGTCGGAAGGTGATTTGGGTCTGTGGTGGTGCCTAGCTAATTATTACTTTTATTATTAATTTATTAATATCCAGCTGACGATAAAATACGTGACAGAATTAATGACTTTTTTACGCATACTTGATTATACTCTTAACTTTGTTGAAATAATTATTTTACTTAATGAATGTATTTTAAACAATAAAAATTGTCATTAAAATAAATTTGCTAATAATCTTATCTTCAAAGCTCTGTATGGCAAAGCCCACACAGTTTAAGATTTAAAAAAAAAGAGTGTTATTATAGACTTCAGTATGTATAATATATCTCAGGTGATTTAATTTTAAATAAATCTGATTTTTCCGACCTTGGGTTTAAATATTTTTGCCTTTCCCAGCCTTCCAACACAACAGTATGGAGGTACCGTGAATGTACACTATTAACAAAAAATATAGATAAATCTATACTTACTTTATCCTGAGCTGATGAACTCGATTGCAGTACGGGTTCACCCATTGTTTTTGAAAAGTAAACTGAATATTAAACAGCTTTTACGTTAGCGCGATACTAATTATATAATTATATGGGAGCTTCAAACGTCGACTTATACTTTCGCCGTCAAAAAAACTATGATTGTAAGAAGAGACTCAATAATCAGAATTGGTATTCCTTTTAACAAAGACTGACCCGAGGGGATGATCACTCCGCGTAATCGGTGTACAGAGCCGTACCTTTGACTGTACTAATGGGATTACGCGTAATCTTTGAAGTCCCTGCCTTTGGCAGTGCTAATCTAAGTGTAATCCGGTGTACAGACTTTCTAAGAGTGGTTAGCCCCTCGGACTGACCATCACGGACAAGCTAGTGTGTCACACTCTTTCGCGATTTTTAAAATTATCTTCTTGAAGTATTCCAAAATTCCAAAAATTCTCCACATAGGACGCGAAAAGACCTGGCCACATGTCTTTGTAGTCAGAAATTGACACGTGTTCACCTACTTCGGTTGTCATGAAAGTCAGCCTTAAATGTCAGTACGCAGAAAGCGAGGGCAGCAAGCTTTAGCCGCCACGCTTCCTTATCTTTTGTTAAACTTAACTGATTCGTGGTTGGTCATTTTCACGACCCGAAAGAGATTCCCCGTAGGAGTGTCGGTACTAATTTCCGGTGTTGACTCTTTGTGAACTCGAAAGATTCCCAAAAATATTTTCGAATGCTTCTAATTTCGGAATTTTTTGTGTGATTATTTGATTTCCTTTCATCGTCTATATTATAATTTGAATACGTTTGAATACCACGTGATTATTTTTGATTTCTACTGATTACTGGTGAATACGTTTGAATACCACGTGATTATTTTTGATTTCTACTGATTACTGGTGAATACGTTTGAATACCACGTGATTATTTTTGATTTCTACTGATTACTGGTGAATACCGCATGATTATTTTTGATTACTGCTGATTACTAGTGAATACCACATAATCATTATTGATTACTACTGATTACCGGTGAATACTAGTGATTTTTGATTTTCCTAAAAAATAAAATGATTACCGAATTCAAATAATCGATTACCAAGTGAATACCGTTGATTATCATTTGATCACGTTTGAGTTCGCATGATTATTAGTGATTATTTGTGAATTCCAGTGATTAACTGTGATTACTGGTGAATTCAACTGATTTTTGATATCCTCCAAAAAATACAATGATTACAGAATTCAAATAATTGATTTCTTGAACGTTGTACACCTGATTACTCGAGTGAGTAACCCCTCGTTCGAAACCCTGCCCTCCGACCTTGACCAAGAAAGCTATTCCGAAGTCATTTTTAGTTCCACATCGAGATATATATATATCGAAGTGGGACTATTGCTATGGACGGATTGTCGTTAAGTGTTGTGTGTGTGTTTGTTTGTTTGTCTGTTTGTTTGTTTGTTTGTTTGTTTGGTGTGGAAAGCAACGACACGGCAGATGGCGCTGCGAAAATAATTTGCAGTTTTGGCGAAATCGGGATTCGAACTCAAAGTCAAAAACTCCGAATAATGACGCCTTTACGCTCTCGGCCACTGAAAGCTTCCTGAAATTTGTTCGGAACTTCTACTGTATTCTCGTCAGTTTTAACGGGGGGAGTTGGCTAGTTAAGTTGTCGAAATTCTCGTCCGTTTTTACGCCTTATTTTACGTATATTTTCGGAGTTTAAGGTCAAGTGAACCTCAAACTTCGCGTCGGGTGGTGGGTGGTGGGTAGTGGGTGGTGGGCACACTCGCTTAAGATGCCTCCCCCTCGTTTTATCGGCGATCTTTCTTCTTTTGTTAGTAGATTCCTTTTTCTGAGATTTGTTATCTTTGGCCACATTGTACTTTTATCCATCGCAGGGGCGAAACTGTTTTAATCCTAATCCGGACAGGGTGTAATATATAGGCCACAAATGGCAGTAATTTTATTGTACTAATGAATTAAATAAACTAACTGCAATTCAAGTTGCGTTCCTTAAAATAACTTAATATGATAATTAACTTAATAATGAATCGTCTAAGACGATTTAAAACATTAAAATGTATTTAAAATTCAAACTTTTCAGGGAATGATCCTCATTAACGTCAAATATCAGTGAATCGGAAACAAAAAAATATATAAAATTCAAATAATATGATTTATTTTAGAACTTAGAATATAAATTCTGGTTTTTGGTATAAGGTACAATCGAGACTAGCCTTCTCTTTTTTTTTCGGTTTCAGCCCTTGCGAAATATGGGGTAAAAATCTTAACCTGCCCAGCGTATGGCTGCTCTAACAAGTTAACATGTTATTTCAACAATTTTTGCTATATATTTGGCGACAGGTTAAACTTGTAGTGCAGTTGTCGCTAAAGAGCGCGGTAGAGATAAGCCGATAATTGGCGAAAACCAATTGGCGTCCGAGTTGAACAGAGGGGTTAGAAGGGGTAGCCAAATACCCGCCTGAACCCTTTTTTCCAAATTCAAAATGAAACTAGACCTTTAGCATTTCAACCAGATGGCCAAGGTTATTTTATAAAAATAACTATTATGATTGAAACCTAGTGTCAAAATATTGTAAAATTTTGAATAAAATAAACAATTAGACTTGCTTGCTACTGAGATAAGCTTACACTAAAGTAAAATGAAAAATATCCAAAATTAAAAAAGATGATGCAGCCGTTATTACATCACTTACCAATTATTGGTAAGTGATGTAATAACGGCTAAATTAGTTTTTGTCCCCAGAGTTGACGATATCCTTACTTTTAATAATTAGTTACGTAAAAATTACCCGTTTGTTTACTAGATTAAAACAAAATTTCACACATTTTTTTGAAAATGATCGAAGAGGTCTTTTGATAATTTCATATGATCATCTTCAAATAAAATCAATTCTTCGATATAGATTTCGACCTTGGAAATGGCGATTTCGACCTTAATAATGGTGATCTTTGACATCACAAATTTGGGCACCCCTGGTCTAAAATGAGTTAAATCAAAAAAGTTCAACCGGGGCAACTATCACCACACCAAAAACTACTTTAAGTTTTAAGCACTAAATGATCAACGAGGTTGACAATAATGGCCAACAGTAGCGTTCGATCTTTTTAAACCTAGGAAGGCTTAGTATGTTTGCACGTACAATATGCGATTGATAATTTATGAAAGGATAAAAACTTCGTTAGATTTGCATATTTAATAAAAACAATGATGATATTTACAATGAGTCCTACTAGTTTCGTTCTGCTTAGCAAAACATCTTCAGGGACTAAACCGTCCTGGTGAGTCCTCCGTCATTTTATACCAAAAATTTTTCAACCTTTGTTACAGTAAAGCTGATCGTACATAAATTCTTATCTCTTTTTTTCTGTCAAACTATTTTTTTAGAGAAAGGCGCCATCTAGGAATCTTGCCACCACCCTCCTACGCATTATAACCCGGCCACCTGAATTAAGGCTTCAAAAGTCGCATGATGACTTAGGCCTAAGGTGGTGCCTTGGGTATTAGCCTAGCTGATTATTATTTATTATTTAAATTTATACAATTAAGACAGGGGGATATTTAAATATTTTTTAACAAATTTAAAGTACAATAATATTTTATAAGCCTTATATAATTTTAAATTTTAGTTCTAATTTAATTTTTATACAACTATGTAATTTCATCGAAAAGGTTGAACCAGATGGCGCTAAGCCCTTGACCAATTTTATCGTTAAGTGCTAAATTTATTTTTAAATTTTTATATGCCGCAGTTTCCTCCGCTCTCACTGCCATCAATATCCCCGGCACCACTCCGAAGTTTGACCCCGCCTGTCAAGATGTTCACGATTTCATTACTGTGTTCGAGCAAAAGACCGCGGGAAAAACCGATATTGACCGCATCGCTCTTCTTCCATCCGTTTTTATCGGCACTGCTCTCCCTTGGTATACGGCACAAATTCGGAGTACCGCCACTATGCCTCGTGCCACATGGGATCAATGGCGACGGGCGTTGATTAGTGAGTTTGGTCGCTCAACCCGCGCTGTTTTCACGGAGTTACTGGCTAACCGCCAGTTACCGGGTAGTGATCCTGTGCAATACTACCGCCACACCATCGGTCTCTGCTCTCTCGCCAATCCCAACATGGCTGAATCTGAAAAAGTCAATTTTCTCCTTAACGGCCTGCTTCCTGACTTGCGAGACAAGCTTACTTTGATGAATCCCACCTCCGCCTCGGATTTTCTGGATAATCTGCGGACCGTTAATTCCTTACCTTCCTCGACATCTGCTGCCCATTCCACTGATACTAAAATACTGGAAATGCTTACCACGCTAGCCACCAGAACTGCAAATCTCGAGTCGAGACGAGTCGCACCAGCCCTTCTTCAACCATCCGTGAATACTGACATCGACGCTCTCCGTATGGAGGTTCAAGGCCTTCGCCGTGACATAGACAAGCTTCAACTTACTCGCCGTGACCCCAGTCCACACTACCAGCGTCGCGATCAAAGCTTCTCCATTTCCTGCTACAACTGCGGACGACGTGACCATATTGCTTCGTACTGTCGCGAAGTTGCTTACCCTTCCGACAACCACGGTCGCTCGGCTTACCACGGAAATGCCAACACTGGTCGCCAACGTTCACCATCTCCATTTTCGACGAACCAAGCGTCCTCGACATGGAACCGTGATCGCAGTCCATCCCCTCACCCTCAGTCTCGCCATCAGGGAAACGGCTTCCGACGGTATTAGTGGAGGGTGCACCACCGTCTGAACCCACTTTGTTCCCTCTACTTCTCAGTCCAGTTAACACACTTATATCAATCCCTGCCACCACTTCCAACACCGCCATTACGGTTATCATCGACTCCGGAAGCACTAAAAATATCATAAACCCCTCATTAGTTAGCTCTTTGGGTCTCACTATCCGACCTACCGGGTCACTTTAGCTACGTGTCGCCAATGGTTCTCTCATTTCTCCGTTGGGGACGTGTATTTTGGATATTGTCCTTGGAACTTCCACGCACCGCATTGAGGCCCTACTCATCCAGAACTTCGGCTACGACTTGCTGCTGGGGTTGGAATTTTGCGATTATAACGACGTCGAATTGAGTTTCCGCAATCGTTCCATCACCATCGGGAACGATGAATTTCCGCTTCCGGACGCCATTTTCAACCACTCCAGTCTCGTCCGTAATACACATGATGTCACCATCCCCGGGCAGTCCGAATTTTCCATGGAAGTATCGGTTACCGCCGCCTCTGGGTCTATGATGGTTGAGCCCTTGCCATCCACGTTAGACCGTTATGGCCTGTTCATCTGTAAAACTCTCACCGCTTTTCGTAACGGCCGAGCTTTAATCCGAGTGGCTAACGTGCATCATCGACCCATCCTTCTCAACCGGCACACCAACATCGCTCGTGCCCACGACGTATTGGAATTGCACCTATTGGATGAACCCGAAACAAGCAACCATTCCTGTAGTCTTCCGTCTCACCTGGACATAGGTGAGGGGTTGACAGATGTCCAGCGCCATGAATTGGTTACTCTTCTTCAGAAACACTCTCCCGTTTTTTAAAAATTTGAGGGTGATCTCGGTTGTACATCATTAATCCGTCATCAAATACAAACAGGGGATGCTGCCCCGGTTCGTTCCCACCCGTACAGAAAATCACTCCGGGAGCGGGAAATTCTGCAGACCGAGGTTGACAAACTTCTTGCAAACGGCACTATCCGCGAGTCCTGCAGTCCCTGGGCATCTCCAGTTGTGCTCATAAAGAAACGTGATGGGTCTTGGCGCTTCTGCGTCGATTGGAGGAAACTGAATCTCGTTACAAAAAAGGATGTTCATCCACTTCCTCGGATCGACGACACTCTTGATCGTTTGGCAGGAGCTTCAATGTTCATGACTCTGGATTTAGCCTCTGGTTACTTTCAGGTCGAAATCAATGAAGCGGACAGGGAAAAAATGGCCTTTGTTACACCTGACGGCCATTTTGAGTTCAACGTCCTCGGAATGGGCCTCTGTAATGCCCCGGCCTCCTTCCAGCGACTCATGTACAAAACCCTCGGTCCGCTAATGTGGAAAATTACCATGGCCTACTTGGACGACATTGTCATATTCTCCCGTGACTTCCCATCACATCTGACCCATCTCGACCAAGTCCTCACTTGCCTCCACCGGGCCAACCTTAAAATTAAGCCCAGCAAGTGCTCATTTGCGAAGCCTCGGATTGTTTACCTTGGTCACGTCGTGAACGGACATGGCATTTCCCCGGATCCACATAATTTAGAAGCTGTCTCCAAGTTCCCAACACCAAAAAATGTGAAGCAGGTTCAGCGGTTCCTGGGCCTCTCGGGGTATTACCGACGCTTCATAAAAGGCTTCGCACAGATTTCACACCCACTTACGGAGCTCACGAAAAAAGATACGCCATTCACTTGGGGTCCAACCGAAAACAATGCCTTTCAACAACTCCGGGATTGTCTCGTCTCCGCTCCTATCGTACAACATCCACAGTGGCGTGAACCGTTTGAGATCCACACCGATGCCTCGGCATACGGTATAGCGGCTATACTGAAACAACGGATACATGGACAGGAACGGGTCATTTCATATGCCAGTCGGCTTCTAAACACCGCTGAACGTAACTACAGCCCCACGGAACGAGAATGCCTTGCGATTGTCTTCGGGGTGAAGAAATTTCGCCCCTACGTCTACGGCCGATCACTTTCAGTAATCACGGACCACCACGGTCTTTGTTGGCTTACTTCAGTCAAGAGCCCAAACGGTCGCTTGGCCCGTTGGTCGCTTACGTTACAGGAATTCAATCCGGTCATACGCTACAAAAATGGCAAGAAACACCTCGACGCTGACGCCCTTTCCCGTTCACCAGTAGAGCCGGCGCCCCACATATACGATACATTTTTGGCCCCGAGTTCCCCATCTTCATCGAGCCTGGATCTCACCCAATTCGACATCCCGGCCCTGCAGCGCAAGGACAACTACACGGCTGCAATCATTGAGTTTTTGGACACCCGACCCATTTCGGCACCCAAATCCGTCATACGGGCTGCAAGCTGCTTCGAGCTTCACGGTGGACTACTCTATCGAAAAATCCGCACGGAGAATGACATCAAACTAGTTCTGGTCGCGCCAAAAGAAATTCGTGCAGCCATCCTTTTCGCACTTCACGACGACGTCACATCCGGCCATCTCGGCCTACAACGAACTTGGGAACGAGTCCGGCGCCGCTTCTTTTGGCCTAAAATGTTGGCGTACGTCACACACTACGTTCAGTCCTGCGAATCGTGTCAGAAACAGAAAGTGTATCCATTCAAACCGGCAGGGCTGTTACAACCTATCCCACCCACCACCAAGCCGTTTACCCGTGTCGGACTTGACAAACTTGGACCGTTCCCTCAATCCCTCGATGGCAATGTCCACGTATTGGTTTGCACGGATTATTGCACTGCATCGTCATCGCCAAAGCCGTTCCACGAGGCACTGCAGAAGAAACAGCCCAGTTTCTCACCAAGGACATCATTTTGCATTATGGCGCTCCTCGCGAGCTAATCACCGACAGAGGAACCGAAAACGTGAACAAACTCGTGGCAGAAATCAACGCGCTGTTTACCATCGAACATCGGCGGACTACAGCATACCATCCAAGATCTAACGGTCAGACGGAAAGGTTCAATAAAACTCTCGCCAACATGATGGGACAATACGTCTCGATCAATCATCGCGATTGGGACCGTTTCCTGCCTTTCCTAGTGTTTGCGTTCAACACCTCTGTCCACGCCGTAACAAAGTATACGCCATTTTTCCTCCTACATGGGTATGACGCTGACCTACGCCTAGATGCCACCTAGCAACTGCCGGCCACCACCATCAAGAGTCAGTGGGGACAATATCTACCGAATAAAGTTGATCACTTTCTTCAATTTCTACCTTTTTAAGTTAGTCAATAAAGTCATATGAATTTTTTACTGTTCGTTTAATATTATCTCTAAGGGGGATAACAATTTAGCAATTTTTCCAGCAAGGGCGTGGGTAGGACTACCTATTCCAGAAACTATTGGTCTTATTTTTTTGTCTTTTTTATGTATTTTATTAGACTGTAGAGTTTGGGGGCCAAAGCTACGGTTACATTTAATTCCTTCTTCTCTGCATCATTGAAAACTACTATTATCTTTAGTAAAAGTTTAACTTGGGCTAAAACCTTATTAGTCGGATCTTTTCCTAACTTTTTATTATCTTCGGAGTTGAGTAAATCGTAAATTTTTTCTTTATAGGTTGAGTTATCAATCACTACAATTTTTTCCCCCTTTATCAGCTTTGTTTATAATCAGATCTTTTTTTAATAAGTTTTTAACGCGATTTTTTGTTTTCTACTCAGGCCTTGTTGATTATTTCTGTTTACTATTGTAGTGTTCTTTACCCTTAATAATTATTTCTTTAGTATCTATATAATCTAATTTTGTCTGCTAGTTCGTTATTATTTTTAGTATTCACACAGATTCCTGCTTCTAGGTCTGTTATGATGTCTTCCAACGGAAATTTATGATCACTGTCCGAAAAGTTAAGGCCCATGTTTAACACTTCACATTCTGTTTGACTTTGGGGGGTGGAACTTAAATTTACAATTCTCACGTTATGAGTTGAAATAAGCATCAAAGTTGGGTTCGTTGTGCTTAGATTCGTTATAGTTGGGAGTTGTTTCTTATTAAGTTTTTCAATTTTACTGTTTAACCTTTCTCTTGTGTTGTGGTCTAAGGTATGGACACGTTGCATGATGATTCTATCGATTAGAGTCCATTCGAGGGGGCATGTAGATTTAGTTAAATCACTTTGAAGGCTATACGTTTCATTTTCTATTTGACTAATTTCGAAACGGTTTTTCTTTATTGCTAGACGTAGTATTTTTTTCTCCGCGTGTTTAACTATTTCTCTAATTTTTTTGTCTTTAAAATTATTTTTAATTTTAATAAAGTCTGGTTTTAAATTTTTAATTCTACATTTTACTAAAAAATTCAGTTGGTTTAGGGATTCACTCCGTTTTAGTTTTAGTTTTAACAATTTAGAGAAAGGATTCATTTTACCGGTTGAAGTTCTAGTTGTTCAAGCTGACGTGGCGTTTCATCAGGCGGTTCAGGCGTGCCGCGTGCGATGCGCGAATACACGTTGACTAAGGCTTAGTATGTTTGCACGTACAATATGCGATTGATAATTTATGAAAGGATAAAAACTTCGTTAGATTTGCATATTTAATAAAAACAATGATGATATTTACAATGAGTCCGACTAGTTTCGTTCTGCTTAGCAAAACATCTTCAGGGACTAAACGATAAAATTGGTCAAGGGCTTAGCGCCATCTGGTTCAACCTTTTCGATGAAATTACATAGTTGTATAAAAATTAAATTAGAACTAAAATTTAAAATTATATGTGGCTAATAAATTATTATTGTAAAAAATATTTAAATATCCCCCTGTCTTAATTGTATAAATTTAAGATTCCTAGATGGCGCCTTTCTCTAAAAAATAGTTTGACAGAAAAAAGAGATAAGAATTTATGTACGATCAGCTTTACTGTTACAAAGGTTGAAATAATTTTTGTATAAAATGACGGAGGACTCACCAGGACGGTTTAGTCCCTGAAGATGTTTTGCTAAGCAGAACGAAACTAGTCGGACTCATTGTAAATATCATCATTGTTTTTATAAAATATGCAAATCTAACGAAGTTTTTATCCTTTCATAAATTATAAACCTAGGAAGGTGCTCTAAAATTGGGATTTCCGAGAATTACCTGAATAAAACCGCCATACCCAGTAAGCTTAAATTGCAAATCACAAAAACATGCTCTCAAGTAAAAAACGGAATAAAGAACCGCTATAGCGGCACTTCAAATAAATATCAAGAAACGAAAAGGGGTTGAAAGTTGACGGGGAGACTGGCGACGTTATAGCGTAATTGCTTTGCCTTTACTTGGATGAGAGAAAATGCGGAAGTGATTGAGACGAAATGGCCTACGGGCTCAGCTCCCCGACCTCTGGGATTTTGGGACCAATTTCAAACTTTACCTGACCATCTTATAAAATCCAACAACTTGGAACTCTGTACAAGAAACTCAAACGCCAAAATCACCATGAATAGGCACGATCAAGGTCACGGTACAAAAATTCTTTGCTAGTGCCGACGTTTATGATCTCTTCAAAACTGCATTTTCTCTTTCATTTTCATGTTCCGACTATAAAATTCCATGATTCTTAATAAGATTTCATGATTCGACTAAAATATTCCTATAAGATTCCACGATCTTATATACGATTCTTTGATTCCTCTTAGAATCCATGATTCGACTTGATAATTCCTTGATTCTGTTCACATTCCGTAATTCCTGTAAGATTCTATAATTCCATGTGATTCGTAAATTTGGAATAATCATATTAGATTCTCGAAATTCCAGCACGGATTCCTTCGATTCGGAATACGAGAATCAAGGCCTGTACAAGATTATCGCTAGTGACGGCTCGACATTACTCTATAACTACCCTGGCGGAATTTTAAAAAAGAATTTGCATAGTAAGCCTGTTCGCCATCAAAGTTTGAGTTGCAAGGCAGCCTACTTCCGTTTCGGGTACGATAAAATGAGTATTATCAAGAGATATACATTCGAATCGCGATTTAATTACTCTAATCACGATTTCATCAATGAAATTACGATTCAAATTGATTGCATTGTAGAAAGATCTATTGAATAAATGTGGGTTTTGTTTACAACCGCGCATATATGAAAACGTTGCTGACGTCTAATTGATGGCGCTTTTAATTGATATAAAATCTCATGCCTTAAAACGCCAACCAGTTGTAATTGGCCAAAGGATGAAATCAGTTTACAACTTTATGTTTGAAATTCGATCATATAAAATTTCTTTATCTTAAATTAAATTTAGATTTAAACTTCGACCAAATCTGGGTTTAGCAGAACGCGTTGGTTTTGACATGGAGATAAAGTAGGTCCATCGTGAAATTTTTGGCGAGGTATTCCATGGAAATGAAGTATTAAAAAAGTTTGATTGCCGATACCCAAAATACCTTATTTTTTAAAAAATATTTTTTGGTCTCAAAAGACTGTACTTGATGTGGGCTTTTATTGTATTCAAATTTGTTCTTGTGTATTTTGGTATGAAAGAAGTGACATCTACCCACTTTTTAAGCGTTAAAAACGGGTTTCTGAAAAATTATTTTTCTATAATAATGTTCGTGAGGTAGTCCCTTTAAAAATATTAGTATATTACCATGTATTTTTCATTTGTAATAATTTTATATACTCCAAAATATGATTATTTTGTTCGCAATATTTTTGTTTTATTATTTCTAGCTATTTATTAGTTAACTTTTTGTAAATTTTACCCTCAAAATTGACAGGAGGTAATATTCCCATGAAATTTGATTTGGAACCTTTTTTTATAAGCGAAGGGCCCTTACCACATTTAGTGCTTCGTTAGATCCCCTTCAGCTTTTAAAGATCATTCACGAATTAAGTACAAGTTTAATTAAGATTTCTACCTCTCCGAGAGGACAAAGTCCTCTAGGAGGGGTATTACAATCACCGTGTCTGTCGGTGTGTGTGTCTTTCTGTCCGGGCTGCGAACGCGTTCGCATTTTCGGAGCAAAGTGTAATCGCTGCGTATACAGTTTCTTGCAAACGCTGCGTTCGCAGTTTCTTGGAATTAGGGAAAAGGTTTTTCCAAAATCGTCCTCTTTAATCATTGGGTGTATTATAATTTTCTTTTGCGAATTGTGAGTGTACGTGAATAATCTTCGACGTTTGGGACCGACCGAGTGCTGAGGGTTACGGTAAACGTCTCCAAAAGGGGGTTTCACGGTATACGTCTTTTTATCAATTTGTGATAGTATCGGACAGGAATTGCACCCGAGCCCTCCTTCATGACAGGCGAGTGTTTTACCACAGAACCACAGATACATGTTACGCTTCATTGAAAATTATAAACTCAGCTTAGCGGAAGAGTATATTAATACTTTTGAAAGTCTAAATTTTTTACATATGAAATTTAAAAGGTCAAATCTTGTTTTAGCGCAGTCAGCAGAGATAAGATGGTTAAAGGGTAGAACCCGTGGGTGGTCCACTTAGTTAGTTTTTTGGAATTTATTTACGGGTTTTCTTATCGACTTAGATGAAGTTGTATTAATGTGGTGGCGTTGGTTTAACGTTTAATGATATACGAGCTGTCGTTTAGTCAAGTGGCTTTCTGTGCGTTGTTAATGGTAAGTTTTTCGCTTCTTGTTAATACATTTTTTATTGGTGTGTATATTTGGACATCTTCGATTCCTAATGCAGTCATTGATTTCCTGGGTATGCGAGATATTTGAAATTGGACGGTATTGGTCTTTTTCATGCGGTATGTGTCACAACGTCAACAAGAAGTCTACGAGTCGTTCACCACCAGATGTCGAATATTAGCTATTCTACGGTATCTGCATCAAGGGCGAGTGTTGAAATAACATGAGCGTTAAAGATGCGGCAAGTATTTCGTAAGCGAGAAAAATACAAATATCCTCTGTAGATATTTCTTTCATTAAAATTTGCTTCGTACTATATTTAACTGATAAACTTGTTCTGTAAATAGGAGTATATTCAATTGTGCATTGTTTAATTACGTCTAATTCACTGTTGTAACTATATTTAATTTATAATATTCTGAATAAATTAAACTCTGTTGTTTTGGCTCAATTATTTTAATTATAATTTAAATTTTATACCAGGTGGGATTGAACCGGGATTACGTTCTTAGTAAATAAATCTAAATTGCGGAGATATATCGTTAAGGATCATCTCGATAAATTAAAACCATTAGGGACGATTCTTCCAAGGAGAGGTATATTTTGGCTTGCTAGGTATTAGCCTAGCTGATTATTATTTCTTCCGCGTGGTCACTTGAAAATATTAAGTCGGCTTTGGTAGCTCTGCCGGTTAGGGTTATAGTTCTGGCCATTTTTTGGATCGGGATTTTTTCGTCATTATCGATGCCACACTTCGTTAAACGTTTAAGCTTCAATTTGAAATTAAGGAGTAAAAACGCGAACAAGTAAAGAGATCAAGAAGTGGGGGAGAAAACTAAGCTTTATTGGGAAAAAATTTGTGGTACTTCGGCAGATAGGCCTTCATGGCGAAAACCTTAATTAAGACTAACCGACAATTTGAATTGACTTTTTCGTTAATTAAATTTAATTTGCTTATTTTGAAGATCTTGCATCCTGTATTTGTTTGTCAATTTTCCACTCTCTTCAATCATAATCAAAACTGTTTATATTATT
This sequence comes from Leiobunum rupestre, assembly GCF_980474605.1. Classification (NCBI taxonomy): domain Eukaryota; kingdom Metazoa; phylum Arthropoda; class Arachnida; order Opiliones; family Sclerosomatidae; genus Leiobunum; species Leiobunum rupestre. The sequence continues at coordinate 20,429,461 of NC_143385.1, read as the reverse complement.
ATAATTACAATTATAAAAAAAGAAACTTGAGAGGTTATTAATAACACTTTAATATTAAAAATAAACTTTGTTTTCACCTCGTCGTGGATATGTATTACAACATCGACAAATTACAAATTTAAATTTATAATTTAAAATGATTGCTTGTAAATTTGGATGAATTTTTATACTTATTTCAGGAAAAAGACTTGTATTACTTTTTATTACCTCTCCGAGGGGACAAAGTCCCCTAGGAGGGGTTATACAATCACCGTGTTTGTCCGTCTGCCTGTCCGTCTGTCCTGCGAACGCGTTCGCATTATTCGTGCAAAGGTTAATCATTGCGTACGCAATTTCTCGAAATTTCTGCGTTCGCAGTTTCTCGAAGGGTTGGCAAAAACACCGTGTGACGGTGAGCGTTAACGGATACATTTGCGGTTTGGTTTGGATGGTGTTTTTTCGCTCATCGTCGTGACGGTTTGGTGTATTACGTTTTTGTAATGTTTATGCGTAGGTTGTGAATGTTGAGTTCGTGTTATGACGGTTGTGAGTGTTGAGTTCGTCGTGTTTGTGTTTTGATGGTTGTGCATGTTGAGTTCGTGTTATGATGGTTGTGAATGTTGAGTCTGTTGTGTTTGTATGGGCGTTTTCTCTCCAACTTCTTCTAACTCACTTTAGGACGGACCGAGTGCTGAGTGTAATGCTACCTCTCAAAGTCCAATGGCAGGGTTTCCACCAATTGTTTACGGTATACGTCTTAGTATCAATTTGCGAATTATAGGCGCCGGCTGGGAATCGAACCCGGGTCTGCCTCGTGCAAGAGATTTACTCTAACCACCCAGCCACCAACGCTTGTTAAGTTACGGTGTTTTTCTAAAAAACAGCTTTGGCAAATGTCATTTACAAAGTTATAACGTTAGGTACTATAATTTATTCTACATCATTTTAAATATTTATAAATTATATTAATCTTATATTTAATTAAATATTTATAAATTGTATTAATTTTATATTTAATTAAATATTTATAAATTATATTAATATTATATTTAATTAAATATCTGAGTATTTTAATTTATTTGACCGTGTTCAGGAATTGAACTCGGGTCGCATAGTTACAATGCAGATATTTTACCGCCGAGCCATTGACTTCCTTTAGGAAAATAAAAAGTAAAGAAACTATTATGATAAGGCGGGTTTTTTACCTTTTAATAACGCTTAGAAAAAGGATAATTATTTAAAACTTCCGCGCAAACTATATCAAAGTAATAATATAGCGCCACCGTGTGGAGAATTATCAATCAAACCGGGTAAAAATATAACCTCTTCAATTTTTCGAACTTTAGTCAAATCTCGGCGGGTTAAAAAACACAAAATAAACGTATATAACGATTTAGTCTTTCTTGGTTCTTGGCTGTCAGACGAACCACTACAGGACGGGGTCCTGGTGTCGGTCAAAAGTTATGAGGTAACTTTGCGGTTTTAATTAGTATGTTTGGTCTTCGGTCAAGAAAAGAGTTAAATTGTGTTTCGCGTTTGGAACGTGAGTGAATGGACTTAAGTGTATGAACAGTGCGTGTTTAAGACTGAAAGTGTTAAAGTAATTGTGAACTAACTCAAGTCAGCTGTAAGATAAAATTGATTGTTATTATTTTTTGTATTGGAATAACCTAATTATACCCTAGAAATTATCAACTCAACCTGTGAGGCTTATTAAGTAGATTGGAAGTAATTAGTAGCGAACAGCTCTCAGCTGTTAATTAAGACAGAGTTTATAGTTAGTAATTTTAACTAAATTCAAAGTACCTCAGTATAATTTATGATATTTACTTAAGTGTGTGTTTTGGTTTATTTTTCAATCAAGATGAACTAAGACAAATCTTGTCTTAGACACTTGAGTACCAGTTCTGTACAATTACGTAGGAGGGATATATATTGTTGGGTTATTGATGAAAGTTAAATCTAGAACGTTCCATAGACTGTTCTGAATAAAAATAGACATTTATAATATTGCATAACTCTGGTTGCCATTTTATTTTCTAAACACTCGCCCACAACATTAGAGTTCTGGCAATCCCGAATCAAATAAATTTTCAATTTAACGGCGACGGGAAATTATTATCGTAAACTTATCGCGCGGCCTTAGGGAATATTCTTTTAACAAAATTTCGATAAACTATCGTTTAATTAAAATCGGCCCGATTCCGTTAAAATTATAAACTAAAAAGCGAACGGTCGTTATAATACCCTCTGTAGATATTTTTTCATTAAAATTTGCTTTGTATTATATTCAACTGATAAACTTGTACTGTAAAAAGGGTTTAATTCAATTGTGCATTGTTATAGTACGTCTAACTCACTGCTGTAACTACTTAACTTATGATATTCTGAATAAATTAAAATTGGTCGTTTCGTCTCAATTATTTTAATTATTATTAAAATTCTATACGGGGGGGATAGAACTGGGATAACATTTTTAACAAATAACTCTAAATTGCAGAGATATATCTTTAAGGGTTATCTCGAGAAATTAATACCACTAGGGACAATTCTTCCGAGGAGAGGTATATTTTGGCTTGCCAACTTGTTATATATAAAATACGTTTAAACAATTCTACACAACTATTTTCACATAAAAACCTTTTTTAATCTTAAAGCAGCGTTCAATCAGCCCAAAAAGTAAATGACATAGAAGAGGGTGAAAGACATAGCTGTATAATAAAATAACGTTATAAAGAAGTTCGTTTAGCCATCATAGAGCTTCCATATACTTAAAACGTCGAGATTAACGAGGTAGCGGTAAGTAACTAACATCATTCAAATGAAGTTCGTGTTAGCGCCGTTGTGACTCGATTGTGAATCATTCCATTACATTTACTCGTTTTTAATTTACTTATACACGTGTGAATGCAAAATAATGAGACAAGAGCTGGCATGGTTAATCCACTTCCCACCAGATTAAACTTGCTAATGAATTATTGATATGTTCTGAAACGACGTCATAACAAATCCAAATATTATTTTGCAAAATTACTTGTTTCTAGAGCTCTTGCAATGTAATATTCTGATTGGACGGATGATGTTATCCCGTGAATGTTGAGATACGCCAAATAATTTTCCAAGAGCATAAAAACAACAAGTCTTCATACGAACACGATAAGTCACTCAACAAGTTTTAACGTCCATAAGTAATCTTTAAGCGAACATCTCTCCGATCAATCTACGCTTTTTATTTCGTAAGTTAATATTTTGTGATCGAATTTCTTTGGTCCGTGATTTGATTTAGTTAATCAATATTTACAAATGTAAATTAAAAGTGTTGTCTACGCAAAAAGGTTTTCTAATATTTTCTTACATATGACGAAGAACATTTAAATAAACTAATAAATAGTTTTTTATTTAGTTTTCATTATTTAGCAAAATCGGTAATAATAACGTTTAAAAAAAGTATATGCCGTTGAAATCATATTTTCCTACCACAAAATTACAGAATATGATATTACAGATACTTCCTTCTATACCATTCTCCAATCACACAAAACTATATTTAATTAAACTACATTAAGTTTAATTTAATTAAAATATATCGTAAATATAAAAAATTACGCAATTCAAAAAAGTAACATTATAAATCCAAATTGATGCAACGGCTTGAAAAACAATTGTGATACACTTTGATAGTCTTTTAAGCTTTATAATCATGAAATTGAATTATTTTAGTAAATTCCAACTATCAACAAATTTATTTTACATATCGTGTTTTTATTGAAAAGATATTTCATTGTAAGTAAGGGTTTAAGGTTATTTCAAAAAGCAGTTAGTTTGAAATGATATAATTATTGCTCTTATACGACCATAAATTTGTCGGTTTGCAATTACCCCAAAAACTGCTTTAAAATCGTTAGCAAATTTTAAGTTTATTATGAAACTTCTCTGCAGAACCCTCTGAAAAACAGAACAAATGGTAGAACTTAAAACTTCTTACTTGCTTTTAGCAGAAAAAAAGTAGAACTCATATAGCTTTTTCTAAAAGCCAAAACCACGTAACTTGTATTTCTAGGAATTTTCTTAAACGAGTTTAATAAATACAATTAATATATCGGATATCTATGGCACTAAGTTTTATCGTTAATGAAAACGCTCTTAATTGCGCTTACTTAAAGAAATCTTTACTATTTAAAATTTTTAAATCACTATTTCTCAAAATGACCGCAGAAAATTATCGTAGATTTTGCCTTCTGCCCTCTGTACTTCGAAATAATAAAATCGTTAAGACCGGAAAGATATTATTTACCATATGTATTCAATGCTAACTATTTTCTTTGGTCAAAATAGTGAGTTTAGATCTCCAAGTAACAGATTTAAAAAAATTATTTTATCTAAACTTTTAAGTAATTTGGAATTGTTTTCTAATATCTTAAAAACCTTTTATTACAAATAATAAAGATTTTTGAAGTTTATTTTGAAGCTGAAATTGTTTATATTTCAAACCTTACTCTTATTTCCAACCATTTATTCTGTTGCTAAAAACGGATAAATTTTCAACTTCAAGGTCTAGTTTTTTAGGTCCTGAATAAAAAGGACATGAAATGAATTTAAAACTCTAAGCCATTTCAATATTATCAAATGAATATGAATATTCATAGGACTATCATAAACACCTTTTTGCACTTGCAGAATAATTTTTAAGAATTTGGCGCGCCGTATCTCCTGTGGTATACAAAGGTGAAGGCAGATTATGTTCACTAGTCTGGCACACATTTTATCTCAAATAATAGTTCAGTAACTTTAGGATTTCACTTCGGAAAAAATGCCCCCGTGCTGAATTTTTGCATACACCTTTATTTAGTGTCTATAAACGTTGTGTCAAAAGTCCCCATCATTGGGGTTTATGGAACTTTTTTTTGGCGGGAAAATACCCGGAAAAAATGGTTGTTCACCAATATCTTCGTTATTATTACTTTTACAGCTATATTGTCAATTACAAAATTAATGCTGAGCACGTGTTTGACAAGAATGGTCAAATATGAATTTAGCGTCTGAGCAGTCGTTTCTGCGCAAACGCAGTGCCAATGTTTTTAGTACGGCTTCCATGTTTTTTTTTGTGGAAAAAAATATTCCATACCTAAAAATTTCACAATCGAAAGAGGTTATGGTCTTATAGAACCTCCGCAAAATCCTAAAGTCTGCAGTGCCAACTTTCACCGCCATCTTGGAAAATGGCCGCCATTTTATATTCGCTTATAATTCAAATACTATTTACCCAAACTCAATATATGAGTTGTCATTCTTCTTCAAATTGTCTTATCCTTCTTTATAAGCTCTTAAAAGGTCGATTTTATCAAAAGGTCAAAGGTCACGAGCTAAAAAGTTAAAATATCTTTAGATTATAACGAAAAACGGTATATTTCTTACATATTGCTTATTAATTAAAACTTCTAATAATATTTCAAAGTAGCCCTGTTGCGCTGGAGAAGGTCAAAGTTTAATTGGATTAAATTGATTTAGCATTTATTTTAATATTAAATAATAACTGATACCCCACCCTTCGTTTTCTAATAAAAAAACGTCCTTGGTTTAACGCCAATTTTGAATGAAAAATGTTCTGAGGCGAATTCTAAGTCTAAATGTTGCGCTTTGTTCGAAAAAAATTAATTCAAGACTGCCCGACTTGACATTCAACCACCAGGGGGCATTCTAGGTCGTTACGACCACAGCACATGCAGTTTCAAAGCGAACGGTACGAAAGATATTATTGAAAACCAATTGTATAAAAATAAAGTAAATATCAAATATTAATTAATAAAAACATTAATAAATACACGTAGAAAGATTACATGTTTTTTGGTTATCAAGAATTGATCTATTAATATATAGAGATAATTTTTATATTCCGTCGATTTTTACCTTCGCTCCCGTTGCAGCTCTCGGATAAGAACTAGGCCACTCCCCTTAAAGATCAATCAATTCAAGGTGGCACATTATTGGCTCCCTAAATATTACCAATTCGGAATAATGGCGGCGGCAGAGAGCGAGCGCCGTAAATTTTTTGTTATTGCTATTAAGAAGTTCCTAAACGATTTCGATAGTCATGTTTTGGATTTAGATTTCATATTAATACGCGATAAAATTTCAGGGGTAATTTCTAAAAAAAATCATGCGTATTATCCTCTTGAATTTTCAAGCGAATTTTAAAAAAAAATGACCCAGGCTTTATAAATGCTATAGGAATTTGGCAAATTGAATGTTACTTTGAAACCACTTAGAGAAGTTAGAGTAATAATTTCACCCGACGCATTCAAAGCGTCACTTCAGCTTCACCATAAGGAACTAAAAAGTATTTCAAATTCGTTCTGGTTCAATGACAATGACAAGCATTTATCTGAAGGTCTTTTGGAAATGCTTGAAAAAGTGAGAGCAGTAGATGATGAAAACTAGAAAATTTGTTGTGGTTTAACGAAAGAAGATTAAGGATCACAAAGCCGTTCAACCTATTTAAACCGTTTGAAGTATCCATATGTGAAATATGTGTCAAATAACTGTGAGGGAGTTTTCTTAAGGTGTATCAAGCTAAACTACACTAAGAGACCTTCACCGGCTAATCACAACCTTCCTAGCTGTCAAAATTTTACACAGTGGATCATTAGTTCCCATAATGTGCAAAAACGAACAGCATAAAAAACATTGCAGAAAGGGCCAGCTAAGATTCCAAAAACTGATTGTCGTTCCCATTATGCTATTTCAAAATTAACACCTAAAAGCAGAAAAAAGAGAATATCAAATATTCGCTTAAATCGTAATAATTTGTGCCAAAAAGTAAAATTGATTTATTATCAACTAAATTGCCAGATAAACTTAATGACGTTATAAATAGTGCACCAGATATACCAACAAGAATAGCATTAAGACGAGCTTGGAAGAAAGATCGTAAAGCTCAAAATGACTCCAACGTGAGTCAGTTTTTAAAAGATCAAGCTAAAAATGGTATGTTTTGATATTGGTATTGTAATTAGTAAATAGATTGAGTTAATTTGGTTTTGTGAAGAGAAATTTTAAGGCTTATCTGTAATTGGAAAATCAGTGTTCCAAGGTGCAAAATAGTGTGGCAAATAGTGGATAACATGTTTCTGTACAGTAAGTATCATCATCTAATTCAGTTTATTGAGAGATTTTGGGAAGTAGAAAGATCAAAAGTGGAGAATAAATTAGTTATCATTGTCAATTTAAGTTTTGTTTTGCTTTTTTGGTAATCTATTTGCGTCAGAAACCTTAAATTTTTGTAAAAATTTAGGGTGATTAAAGTTAACGCCATTAAAATTATAGGGTAAAAGAAAAGGCTTGTTCGTATAATAGGATCTATTTGTGGCCAAAAAAAGGAGCGATTGCGATTGTATTTTGACAAAATACTGGTATTTGTTAACTATCCTTTTCATTAAGGGGAGGATCCCATAGGATGGTTTAAGAGACCATTGCTCATAATTTCAGCCACTTAATGGTTTTATTTATATACCTTCCCAACCTTCCGTGATAATTCAATAAATATAATTTTGTGTAGGGACACTTTCTAGTACGATGGGTATAAAACTGTGTTCAGCTCCACAAATTTCTGAACATTGGCCGTAGAAAATACCATATCGTAGAGATAGTAGATGGAGTTGATTAATTCGTCCGGCGATAGCATCTGCTTTGATACCTATCGAAGGCATAGCTCATGAACGAGTTACGTCAGTGGCTGAAATTAAAAGACGAACATTAATGTTAGTTGGGATAACTACTCGGTTTGTCTACTTCGAGGAGCCGGAAATTATTTCTTGAAAGGTCATTTGTTTGAATTATGTACGAATCAAAAATAATGTCCTTGAAGTCTGTATATTCATGTGATCAGTACCATTGGTGCCCCATGGGTTTAATGTGTATGTTGGGGTGGTTTGTTTCATCCATTATATAGAGTAATTGTAGTGAGGGGAAGGCGATAAAAATAAGTATGAAAGCGGGGATGATTGTTCAGAAAGTTTCGATTTCTTGCCCTTCCAATAGAAGTCGATTTGAATATCTATTGATTAATGAGTTAATTATCATATAGGAAACTAGGATAGTGATTAAGATTAAAATGATCAAGGTGTGATCATGGAAAAAGATCATTTGTTCCATAATAGGTGAAGCTGCATCTGGGAAGATAATTTTATTTCAAGTTGCCATAATTGAATACTAAATTTAATTGAGTGTTAGTATGGCTTATCGGTGGATGTTGATGTGCCCATTCTACAGAAGTAGGCATATATAGGAGAATATCATAACTCGTTGGGCTACTATGCTTTCTCAGATGACGAAAATTAAATAAATTGTTGCAATCATGGATAAAGTGGAACCAAGTGAGGATATGACATTTCATGAGGTGTAAGCATCTGGGTAATCTGAGTAGCGTCGAGGTATCCCCCCAAACCCAGATAGTATTGGGGAAAAAAGGTTAAGTTAACCCCTAAAAATATATGGATAAAATGTGTTTTTAATCATTTAGGGTTCATGATTAGTCCTGTAAATAGTGGTATTCAGTGAACAATTCCCCTTATAATGGCGAAGACTGCTCCGATTGATAGAACAAAATGGAAAAGTGCGACGCCATAATAGATGTCGTGGAGGATGATATCTAGTGAATAATTTGCTAAGATTACTCCGGTGAGTTCCCCTATGGTAAATAAAAAGACAAAACCTAGACTTCAATAAAGAGAAGGGTCTAAATTTAATTTGAACCGTGTATTGTTGCTAATCAACTTAAAATCTTAATTCCTGTTGGTACGGCAATGATTATTGTAGTTGCGGTGAAGTAAGCTCGAGTATCCACATTTATTCCTAGAGTAAATATGTGATGGGCCCAAACTACAAAGCCTAAAAAAAATAGCTAATATTGCGTGCATTATCCCCCGTGTCCCAAATGGTTCTTTTTTTCCCGTTTCGTGGCTAATGATGTGGGAGACTATCCCGAATCCTGGGATGATTAAAATATATACCTCCGGATGGCCAAAGAACCAAAATAGGTGCTGGTCTAAAATTGGGTCTCCTTCACCCGCTGGGTGAAAAAAAAAGGAGTATTAAAATTACGGTCTGTTAGGAGTATCGTGATAGCCGCTGCGAGAACCGGTAGGGAGATAAGAAGGAGAATTGCTGTAATTTTAATTGACCATACGAATAAAGGAACCCGTTCAAAAATCATTCCCGGGGTTCGTATATTATTGACAGTTGTGATGAAATTAACGGCTCCTAGAATTGAGGAGATACCTGCCAAATGCAAAGAAAAAAATAGTTAAATCAACAGAGGGCCCTCTATGGGATAAATTTCTTGATAAAGGAGGATAAACTGTTCAACCTGTCCCAGAACCTCTTTCCACTATTGTTGATCTTAAAAGTAGTAGGAAGGAGGGGGGTAGTTACCAAAATCTTATATTGTTTAAACGGGGGAAAGCTATATCTGGGGCTCTTATCGTTAGCTACTTAACGAAAATAATTATTCGTTAGCTAATATAATTTCAATGGAGCTAACGAAAATTTTCTTTCGTTAACTCCTAACGATAAGAGTAGAATCACGCCCCTGTTCCCAAAACTACCTATTATAATAGGTATAGCCAAGAATGTATTTATTTATACTCAGGGAGAATGAATATGTCGAGATTATTTTTAGCGTTTCTCCAATTCCACCCGTTGGGCCCCCCGGTATGCTCCTCCGCTTTAATAAAATCAAATAATACTGCAATCTCATTGGTTCTTAAAAATTCCTTTTTTTGACGAGATTAACGCTGCTACGAGGACGCAAAAAATAAGACCGCCTCCTTTCCCCCCCCCCCCCTTAGCGTGACGGGGTTAGGGTCTCAACGTGTCCGTCTTTAGTCTCGACCTATTCATTCTCCCTGAGTATAGATAAATACATTCTTGGTATAACTATAAAGAAAAATATGACAAGCGTGGGATGTGACAATTACGTTAAAAATTTGTTCATTCTCTATTATTGAGCCCGGTTGTCCTAATTAAATTCAAATTAGGATGCTTAGGGCAGAGCCAACCATTGCGGCTCAAACTCCAAAAATTATATATAGTGTACCGATATCATTATGGTTAATTGAGCATAATCATCGCGGTAAAATGTCTAAAGATAATAGGTAAATTGTTAATTTATTAATGGGTTGTTCCTTTTACTAGGGCTTTAAAGTTTAAAAAAATTAAAATTGCAAATTTTAAGATATAAGGAAATTAAAGCTCAACTGAAATTAATGTAAACTTTGAAGGTTTATAGTTTTTTAACTTAAAGCTTTAATAGCTTAGGATAATTAGTGGGCCTAATAAAAGGAATAAAATTGAAAGTTTAAAAATTTAGGTAAAAGTAGAAATTTTTGTACCTTTTGTCTCAGGGTAGATTAACATTTTAGATTTATTTCAATTTCCCGAATAAGAATCAGTTAGAGGCTTAAGTGTTAATTCTGACAAATTTAATTGAACAAGGGTCTAGTAGTGAGATGCTATCCGAATTTTAGGTTATCTGTTTTCCTTAGAAACTACAAAGGTAGGTGTTATCTTTTAAAGAAAAATAGAAAAAAGTTTGTTAGGGTTAAGCTTAACATATAATTTTAATATTTCTTATTACGGGTGATTAGAGAGGTTTAGTAGTGGCTTGTGGCGATGGAGTAAGTTTTGTATTTTCCAATTACAAAAATTAACAATAAACATGAAATTCCTGACAGCTTTCCAAATCTATTCTAGCCATTCCATGATACCATTCCGTGATATTTTTTGTTTAATCTGTCCATCACCCGAGGTTTGCGAAATATAAATTAAAGCAATGATTGCTAATGTTTACTTTAAATGATTTCTTATTCTAACAGCAGAAGAACCTCATTAATGCACTGTTTCTATCTAAACCAGATTCAACTCGGCTGTTTTCAATTAATAACGTAGAATTTGGGTGGAATGCTATTGTACAGTTGTACGACAAAATATAAAGCGAAAAGAAAAAAATCTACCATCACTGGTAAACGATTTTCAAAAACCATACGTCTACAGAGATCCATGGAGTCGTTTAAACGTCAGACCAGCGAAGGTAATGCAGGTATATTGCCACAGATATAATTAATATTATTACACATGTATCTAAAATCACCCGTATTGTTTTTAGCAAGAGGAAATGGCTATGACTGATAATGAACCTAAACCACCTAACTCTGATGAAATTTTTGAAACTTTTAATTTGTATCCGCATGTAGCCAGCGGTTTGAAAATGGGGTCCTATTTAAAGATGGATTTGTTAGTGATATGAATCACGAGAGTATTCACAGTATAAAGGCTGATTACGAATATTTTGTAAATTGGATAAATGACCTTTTAAGTAAATATATTACATTAGAGGTGTGAAAATACCATTTCCTGTGGATCAAATCCGATATCAAATATTTTTTTCAAGGCATGTCAAATAACAAAAAAAAATATTTAAAACGTTCAATAAATTGGTTGAATATTGTTGGGGGGAAATCCTTGTTAGTTAACTGATCAAATACCAAATTAGTGGCTTAGACAGAGGGGGGGTTTCTGGGTTGACACCCCCTTGGTTCTACCTTTGACTACTAAATGTTCACCCCCTTCTCGACCTCCTCTTAACATTCACTTACCCAGACGAATTTCAGGCTACGTCACTATAACAAATAGTATTTCGAATATCAATTAATTCACCGTATGTACTTTTCAAATAACCAAATAGTTTTCCAAATATAAAAATAAATTGAAATCATTCTTCGTTTTCTTAATACACGATGTTACGTTATTTTTATATTTAACTTCATTTTTATATATATATTTTTCATTTGCCATATACCTTTGTAAAACGTGTGTCCCCCCCCTACTTCTCAGAAGTCGCGCGGGACAGAGAGGTAAGGGCCTCGAGGCTCTAAGTGGTTCCTTCCCACCCCCTTAATGACCGCTCGGGAGCTCCAACCCTTTATTTTTGTTTATCTTTTAAAAATTATCGTGCCGATGGGCAACTTTAGAAGTTGCTAATACTTTAACTGTCAGTGACTATTGTCACTGACAAAAATTTACGATGTTGTTTTGAACGTTTTGGTGGGAATGTCGGGGAATATTCGTGTTAAGATTGGGTTTTCGGATCGTCACTGCCACTTACAATAAAAAGCCAGAGAAGCCATAGCAAAAGAAGCCATTTCTAAACCATTAATTGTCAGCCCATTGGCAGTCATGATACATGAACCATAAACTCATTTCAACCTACTTTTACTCTTTTCTCGCCATATACTCAATAATAAGAAAATGGACGCTTCTCTTAATCTGCTTAAATGTTTGGTTTGGCCCGAACTTAGCCCCTCCCATGACCTACGATTGGTGTCACCCAGTGACCCTAACACGTGATTTCAAGTGCCAAGACATCCAAACATAAAATAAAACCAGCGAGAGTGAAAAAGAAGGAGAGATACATCCAACGACTTTAGCCTGGGAGGCTGGTTTTTTCTCATTGGCCTGGGAGGCTAGAGTTTTATAAACCAGACTTCGCGAATAAATTTTAAACGTTAACCTGGACCCAGAACAATTATTTTGATTCACAGGAGCTCTCCTTCCGCATGTTTTATTTTTAAATGTTAACGCTATCTAGAGAACCCCTAGGAAAAATTTAAAGTTCGATAAATATAGCGTAACAACGAAGAGTATGTAATGTGTCAGAAATAAGGATTAGATCGGAATTATCATTACGTTATTCTTTGAAGTCCTTGAAACTATTTGAAAATATCAAATACTTTGTCCCTCCCTTTTCGAATATTCAACTATTTAATCAGGGAAAAACTAATATTCGTGAGCTTTTTCAAGCGCTATTCGATTTGGTATTCGTTCGAATTATTTGGTCTCACTAAATATTTTGCACACCCCTATTCGCATCGAAAAGATACCGTACCGCCACCTAGTGGCGATGAAGCCCAACTACGATCTCAAGGAAACAAATCGGTCAGATAAGGACAGTTAAATATAAACGTGGAGCTTTCTTCATTACTATCATTGTTAAATCAGTTTATGATATTAATAAATACTTTTTCTAGTAAAAATCATCAACATGGAAGAAAGTGGTACGACTCATTACTGAAGGTGAATATTTTTTTAAAAGGAATTTATGAAGTAAGCCTTGACATGATTTTTATCAGTGTTTTTGTTTTATAAAAATACAGTTGAAATCAGATTACCATTATTGAAAATAATAGCGAAACAAAGTGAATTGTATTCAACAAGGAGAGGAAAAACTACGAAGTTATCATATAATTTCACTGGAGTATTTGACAAACTGAAAGGTTAAAAAAAAAGGCTTTAGTACTTCATTTTCCGAAGATCCAACATCACGTAACTTTGGAACTAAACCTTGCAATTTTAGGGCTCTCCGTAGGGCATCTAGTCATTTATTCAAAGAAAGCAATGACTATTTAATAATTGAATTTAAAATTGACAAAGAGTTTGTTCATAAGCTTTTGCTTAAATTGCAATATGTTTATTTTCAATATTGTTTTTCGAAACTACAATACGTAAAATAAAATTTATTATCTGCCAAAATAGATGTTGACAAATTTACTACAGCACTCGTAACAGTGAACATTTTAATGATTTTATCAGCACATGGTAATAAATCCCAGGGTATGCTTTTATGAAAAATATTGAACGTTCTCAATCTTTGAATTATACGCTCAACATGAACCCGAGCACGAGCAACTTTTTATGTAAGCAAAGCGTCTTCTCGGGAAAATTGTGCCCTCGTCTTAGTTTTTTGCCCTTAAGCCTTTCTTAATGAAAAGTTGACTAATTAATTTAACACTCTCCCGGTAGATAAATCTTCAGTTGGAAGTTCTTCTCAAACTATTTTAACTATTTCATTAAAAAGTTCCATTGCCTGAATTCCAGTCAAACACGCAACAGTTTGTGGTTTCAATATGCAGCAGCTAGCAGTTACTTTGCATTTATTTTCTTCGTGCGTATTTACTGTAATTCCTTTTCCCAAAGTACGAATGACATTAGCATTTTCAATGCATTCAGCTTGATTTTTTCCACCAGGTTCTACGAGATGATCCGTAAGCAAATGTTCCTCTAAACCCTTCTCCTCGTCATAAATACTCTTTTTTTCCCCTGGCATTATTCAGAGAGGTTCGTCTATTTAACCATTCAGTGTATCTACTAGTTCTGTTTTATGATGCTTTGGTTGATTTTCTGTCATGCATATGAATAGGCAGGTTCTTGGAAGGAATTTCCAAAGGTCTTAAACAATGTGGATACTGCTTGAACTGATCTGTTGATAATTTCAAGATTAAAAAAGCTACTACATTTTTCTTAAATACTCCAGCGTAACATTGTCTTACCTTTATAGGCTTCAGGAATAGCCTTGTAATTTTGCTTTCTAAAATGCGAAAATCAAACAACTATCGTTTTACTATGTGTCTTTCCCATTTCCAATGAAACTTCCCAAGCCTTAGCTAATTTTGGTAGCTTTGAATGAAAACGATGAAACCGCATAATTTCCATGGTACCGTTGTTTTTACAACCATACAAAGTAACAATTTTTAAGATAAAAGCTGTCTTAAAACGTCCATAATTTGATTTAATATTAGATTGTTACGAACGAAATAAACCTAAAAGTACGAAATCTTGAATTTACACTATTATGTCATCTGATTTGTTTCCATTAGATCGCGCCATCTTGGAGCCACCGACGCTCCACCTTTTATATTTTTTCGATGGGTTTAAATTTACCATATCTGAGTAGAACTTAAAACTAACTATTGGGTGAAAATAGAGTAGCTACGAAATATTGGGTTAAAATAGAGAAGCGACTAAATATATATTATCATTTATCTAGTTTTTGGGTTAAAATTTACCCATATCTGAGTAAAATTTATAACTAAATATTGGGTTAAAAACCTTTAGCCCAATATTGGACTGAAAAAGACAATTTAAATTTGCTTGAAAATTAAATAACCCAATTTTAAGTTGGCTGCAAACTGACCCAAGATTGGGTTGCAAAAACAACCCAATTTAAATTAAAAAATAACCCATTCATTTAAAAGTGTAGTTAACCTACCACGTCAATGATCCATGATAACTTCATCTGATACCGGACCCCAGTGAAATTTACATTACTTTCCAAGTGTTTCTGAGCGTCTTCGCTTTGGAAATAATCTTCGTGTAGACCACTATGCCTATTGACTCCAGTTCCATAGGTTCTTTATATCTCTCGCTGGTCCACCTTCTTCTTAAAAAAAATTGGACATTGATTACTATGACGCAACCAAGATTCACTATTTCCCTTCAATGGACATAACTACTTGGGTAGGGCCTTGAATACGCCTTACAAATATACTTTCCGTGGCTTCCACGACTTCGTCTGAATGCTGAGAGTTTCCCGTCACTACTTGGCAGTAGAAATATAATTAGAACTAATACATACATATCCTGGAATTTCTCGGGTGACGTGTCGTCCGCTAACCTCAAGCCCTTTTCACGCATTATTTTTCTATATTCTCTTCCAGGGACGCACATGATTCCTTCATTAATATCTTTGACTTCGAGAGCTTCGCACGTGAAGTAACTTCAGTCTTGCGCTTGAGGTTGACCCTGACACAGGTTCTTCTTTTCATATCCTTCTATCCAAATTGTGTTCTCTTATCACTTGCAATCCTAATTCTTCCATCCTGATAAAGGTTCAATGGCTTCCATCATCAATAAAAACACGTACTGATTTTCTTTTTTCCCTTTTGCTGTAGTTCTAGCTGTCTTGATTAGGACAGTTTTCTACTCTTCTTTAACCGTAGCCATTGTTGTGCTTACGGTGGTTTCCTGGGTCGTGTTTTCTTCTAAATTCAATTCAATTTTTTTTCTGAATCTTTGCAAACCACCGTGTAATAACGTCTTTGACAGTAGGTGTATGTACTTGTGCCCTGCAAAATCTGGCTAGATGTTTACCCGTAACGCATATATAGCAATTTCCCATACGCTTTATTATGTGCTTCCTTCCTCCCACGGCAAAATCCTGACGTTCTTTTGAGATATGACCCAAGCGCTTGCAAAACATGCATCTTATTTCGGTTGTATTGCTAAAAGTAGATATCGTACTAGTGTTTACGTGACCTTGGTCTTTTGTATGGTTAGAGCTATATTGACTAGACCTTTTCCGAGTCCGATTATTGAAGCTTGAATTTGGGTAAGATTTGGAGCCGTGCCCCATCTTTCCGCATTTGGTTTCTTAGATCTCATTTCGCGTAATAGACTTAGCTCCCTCCCGACATTGCACTTCCTTCCTGATGAACTCTAATAGATCATCGACTCCTAAATCTTCCCTGTCGTCGAATTTCTGGGTTAAGTTTACTTTCATCTCCATTGAATTGACAGGATGTATAGAATTAATTTAAACAGAGCGGTGCTATACGTATCTTCTTTAACTCCTAGAGAGTCTAAGCTTCCAACTTATTTTTCATTTTATCATATAATTGTGGAAAGGCGACAATATCATTGCTACCTTCTTGTTATGGTAAATTAAATGGATTGTTCATATGCGCGTTTTTTATTACGTCCGTTTTCACTTTTTCCCTTCAATACCCAATGACAAAATTGCTTTATACGCCAGTAGGGTTTTCGAGCGGGTTCTAGGGAGTGTGTCAGAATTTATAGCCCGGTGTACCTAGTAACAAAGACCATACCACCGGAGGCCTATCATCATAGTGCCCTACGCCAGCGTCCCCCTAGCCCGGACAGGTGACAAATACAGCATGGGTAGCAGAACCGTACTACTGATTGTCTCACCTTTGACGCAAGCCACTCAACCCAGCAGAAGGTGCAGCAATGGGTGGACCAATCCCCACTTCGCACACAGCAGTGGGTTTAAGAGTGGATGCTGTAGCAACTCCAGCCAACACCCTACCTGCGTAGATAAGGAGTCAAACCCTTTGGAGAGAGCTCCTAAAGGGGAACGACGGGCACACAGCAGCCCAAGTAACCCGACACAGCTGGCACTGGAGATCCCGGTGTGGCTCCAAAAGGCCGGGAAACAGGACCGCCGTGCCCTCATACGGAGGCCCACCGCCCCACAGCAGGTTACCCGAAGCGGCCAGTTTGCACGGATCCTCTCCGTTAGCCTTAGCCGAAACTCAGTATCCAGCCCAAACCTGACCGAAGTCGGAGGTGGAGATAGGACCATTTGATCGAAGCTAACATCTCCCAGTGCGCCACCGCCCTTATACAGTGGAAGACCACTGCACCCCTCTGGTGAATCCCAAAAGGTGCAGTGGAAGGCCGCCACCCGGCGGTAAACAGCCCAGCCTGCACCGCCGAGGGTGACGATGAAGCGTTCGTGACGCAATACTTAGGTGGTGTACAGCCAAAGGCATGGTGGTGAACAGCCAAAGGCCGGGGTGATAATGAAGGGTAAATACTTAGTTGGTGAACGCGTAAAGGCGGGGTGAACTAGCAATGCTATGTTTAACGAAAGAGTGACTGACGCAATACTAAGGTGGTGAACAGTCAAAGGTAGGGGTGCTGAACGTACAAAGACTCTATGGGAGTTTAACATTACAATAAAGCTAATAGGTCCAGTTAAGGGTACTTTTGGTCCGAAATAGGGTACATAGGGCCTGTAATGGTGACTTTGATCGCTTTTAGGGTACTATTGGTTCATTTTGGTCCATTTTTGGTTACATCAGAAAAGCAGTTGGAAAACGAAGAGCCGTAATTTTACCACTAGTCCACCCCAATATCTATAATTCCAAGCAATGCTTTTTCCCTGTTACTATGATCTTCCAACTGTCTAGATGACACGGAAATACGTGTGGTTATTATAAAAATTATCGACTACATTAAGATTTATAAAAAAAATTCTTTGAAAACCTTTTTAAATGATGAACGCTTCACAACTTTTGAAAATAAAAACTAGTAGTTTTAGGAAAAATGTGTCATTTCTTAAAATTTATTTCAGGTTACAACATCCTTTTAACGGTCTGATCGCAGGTGCGACTCAGTCTGAAAAATCCTTTTTCGTGGCTAGTCTTATCAAATATAAAGATACGTGTGTTTCGCCCTCACCAGAGAGACGTATATGGTGCTATACGGAATATCAACCCAAACTGTTTAATTTAGTATTATATGATACACCCACAATTGAATTTCACGATGGAATATAAGACGTTAAAACTTTAGACCCAAATGTCAAGAATTTTATTATTCTTGAAGATTTACTTTGTGAAATATCAAATAACAAGGATGTCACGAATTTGTTTATAAGAGGTTCCCATCATAAAAACACGTCAGTTTTTGTACTTTTTATTATCCAGGGTAGTAAATTAGAATATTAAACTTAAACGCGCACTATCTGATAATTTTCAAGACACCCCGTGACAAATCGGCGATATTTCATTTTGCTAGGCAGATTTCTCCAACTAACAGTAAATTCGTCATCGACGCCTTTTATCAAGCAATTGCTAGAGACTTTGGATATTTATGGGTTGATTTGAAACCAACTACGTCAGATGATCACAGACTACGAACCGGACTTATACCAGGAGAAGAAGCTGCTGTTTTTATCCCAAAATGAAGATAATTCATAGCCATAAGGAGTTTTTAAAATATCTGTCTATGTCGAAAATAATATATAAAATCGGAAGTCATTCTTTATCAAAAATAGTTTTTTCTTTAATTGTTTATCACTCCATCGTTTTGTTTTATATTTTTTACTTAACTAGATATGTATATATAGTCGGAGTTGTAACTTTTAATCTATCAGTTCAGTTGTTCGTTCTTGCTCCAGTATGGTCTGAATAAAACTATTATTATACTTTTAAACCTCGAGTCGTTCTTATCTTCTAGTTACAACAGGTTATGGGCCCAGCACGCTCCCACTGCGCTATCTAGGATAGAAGTCGTGTTCCTTCTCATCAATATCAAGAAGTCTGTCTAAGAAGGTGGTCGAGTAAACCGGAAAGAAGAATGGCAGGAAGTCACCATGTACGGATAGAGACATTGACTAAACAGAACTATGACACCTGGAAAATGCAAGTGGAAGCATTGCTACATAAGAACGATGCATGGGGCTACGTTGATGGCACACTGGTCAAACCCGTTCTGGTCCTGGGGGCTAGCGGCAACGCGCAAGTAGTCGCTGACTGGGAAAAGAACGATAGAAAGGCGAAATCTGATCTAATCCTGGCAATCAGTCCTTCTGAATTGAAGCAAGTGAAGAATTGCGTTACCTCCCGTGAAGTTTGGCTAAAACTCGAATCCATCTATCAATCCAGAGGTCCAGCACGAAAGGCGACACTTTTGAAGAAGCTCACCTTGGGGAAGATGAGAGACGGAGAGGATGTACGGGACCATGTCAAAAACTTCTTCGATGCGGTGGACAAGCTAGCTGACATGAACCTGGTTATTAACGATGACCTGTTAGCTATAATGCTCCTGTACAGTCTACCAGAAGTTTTCGAAAATTTTCGATGTGCCATCGAGTCAAGAGACGCCTTACCTGATCCAGAATCCCTCAAGGTCAAGATTCTGGAAGAATGGGACGCACGAGAATCGAAGCAAGATGAACCCATTCAGAATGCCATGGTGTGTCAAAATAAATCTTCAAGAAAACCTACCGGGAGGGGTAAAGGAGGACGCGCACGAGGAAATGAGAATCCTGGTTTTCGATTCAGATGTCATAGATGTAAAAAGATTGGCCATAAGATAGCAGAATGCCCAGAGAAATTTAAGGGGTCTACAAGCAGATCAGCACATCGCGCTGAAGAGGACACCGTAGAAGAAGAAGCTCTTGTACTGAAGGAAGATAACGAAGAATTCGCTTTCCATTCTCTATGCGTCGACGGTTCCTGGTGTCTAGATAGCGGGGCTACCTCTCACATGTCTTCAAAGAAAGAAAACTTTACGGGCTATGAAGGTGTAAATAGGTCCCTGATCTTGGCAAACTCGAATTCCACGGTGATAGAAGGTGTCGGAGAAGTGAAGATTGCAGCAACAGACGGAGTCACGGACCGAGTCATACGCCTGGACAAAACTCTTCACGTACCGGATTTACGTAGCGATCTAATATCAATCTCTAAGATAACCGACAGAGGTCACAGCGTAATATTCAGCAAATCCTCGGCCACCATTTGCAAAGACAACGGAGAAGTCATTGCACTCGCGGACCGCGTTGGGGATCTCTACTTTCTGAGGAAGTCCGAAAAGAGGTCCGATGACATCGTTCAATCAGTCCAGACGGAAATCACTCCGAAAAGCAATCTAGAAAATTGGCATTTTAGACTGGGCCATTTGAACGAACGAAGCTTGAAAGATATGGCTCGAAAAAACTTGGTTCATGATCTCAACATTGAAAAAAAAGGCAACCTGGGTACATGCAAAATCTGCGTGAAGGGAAAGCAGACGAAGATACCATTTCCGATGTCCAAAGCGGGCCGTAGCTCAAGTGCTCTGGAGATCATTCACTCCGATCTATGCGGACCGATGCGAGTTCAGTCACAGGGAGGAGCCAAATACGTTATGGTTTTTACCGACGATTTCACAAGATGGAGTGAAGTCAAATTCCTGAATCGAAAGAGTGATGCTTTGGGAGTATTCAAAGAATTTAAAGTCCGAGTTGAACTACAGACTGACACAAAGATCAAGGTGTTACAGTCGGATAATGGAACCGAATATTGCAACGCCGATTTTGATGTCTTCTTGAAGCAAAACGGCATCAGGAGACGTCTTACGATCCCTCAAACCCCTGAACAGAACGGTGTCGCCGAGCGGAAAAATCGAACGTTACTCGACATGGCCAGATGTATGATGATTCACTCAAACCTACCACCATCGTTTTGGGCAGAGGCAATGTCGACAGCAAATTACGTACGTAACCGATGCCCATCACGAGGTATCAATGGCGAAATTCCGTATACCAAGTGGACCGGAAAGAAACCTTCGCTGAAACACCTGAAAATATTTGGAATAAAAGCTCTCGTATTGGATGAAAATTCTAAGAGAGGAAAATTTGAAGCCAAAAGCAAGGAAGCTCTTTTCGTTGGGTATTCTGAGGAGTCAAAGGCGTACAGACTATGGATTCCGGCTGATAAGAAGATCGTCCGAAGTCGGAATGTCAAGTTCCTGTCAGAGTTCGAGAACCATGGAATGTTCGAAGACTTCATCAGCCCTGAGATTTACGAAAAGTACGGTCAAGCCGAGCCGCAGAGCGAAATTGAGTTCCCTCTCACTTTAAGTCAAGCGGAGACTTCCGCTGAAAATGAGCAAGAATCAAATGACGTCGACACACCAGAACCCACTTTATTGAAGAGGGGCCCAGGAAGGCCGAAGCTAATCAAAACCGGTTTCCCTGGAAGACCAAAAAAGGCATTTAAGATGGTTTCAGACGTCTCCGAAGAGTTACCGATACAAGAGATGACCCAAGAAGCGGATGCCATCACTCCGTATGAATCGGCTTGTCTGATCACTTTGTCCGAACCTACGTCGGTACAAGAAGCGATGGCAACCCCATATGCCGAAGAGTGGAAAAATGCAATTACGAAAGAGTTCATTTCCCTAATCAAGAATGAAACCTGGGACATTGTTGAACGTCCGGAGCATCAAAAGGTCCTTGGGAATCGACTGATATTTCGAACGAAATACTTACCAGGCGGAGATGTGGAGCGCAGAAAAGTCCGTCTGGTTGCCAAAGGATTTGCCCAAAGACCAGGGGTCGACTATCACGAGACATTTTCACCTGTCGTGAGATCAAGTTCCATACGGCTCGTCATGGCCTTGGCAGTCGAGCTCGGCCTAGAGGTTCACCAGATGGATGTTGTAACGGCATATCTCCATGGCGAAGTCGACGAAGAGATCTACATGACTATTCCTGAAGGATTGGATGATTCCCTCGAAGAAATAATTCATTCTCGTAAAGCTGATGATTCTATCGTCATTACGTCCAAGAAATGGATTCATCAGTTGAGGGGCGAAGGAGGTCAGAAAATTTGTCGAGTCAAGAAATCCCTCTATGGACTCAAACAGTCGGGACGGCAATGGTACAAAAAACTACACCAAAGACTCTTAGAAATCGGAATGGTACCATTGGTAAGCGACCCATGTGTATATATAACACGAAAAGGCGATGACGTCTTGATCATTGCTGTCTACGTTGACGACCTCATTTTGGCTTGCAACAAATCTGAGTGGATGAAGTCTACCAAAAGAGAACTGGGAAGACTTTTCGAGATGAAAGATCTGGGACCTATCCATTATTGTCTGGGTATGGAGTTTCATCAGGACCTACGGAAGAACACTATTAAAATCTCTCAGAAGAAGTACACAGAAACGGTCCTGCGACGTTTTGGTATGTTGGATTCCAAACCATCACTTACGCCATTCGACACTAACAGCAAGTTGCAGGTTCCCGAAAACAGCTCTCTAGAAATCATGAGTCATTTCCCGTATCAATCTCTGGTTGGATCTCTCATGTATTTGGCGACATCAACACGTCCGGACATCGCCTATGCCGTTAGCGCTCTGAGTCAATTCAACACTACTTATGACGAAAAACACTGGGTATCTGGGAAACGAGTTCTACGCTATTTAAAGGGTACACCGAACTATGGACTACTATTCAACGTAACTGGAAAGGACATTGAAGGGTTTGCTGATGCTGACTACGGCGGTTGTGTCAAGGACCGGAAATCATACACAGGATATATCTTCAAACTCGCTGGAGCGGCCGTATCTTGGGAAGCACGCAAACAACGTACGGTAGCGTTGTCCAGTACAGAGGCCGAGTATATGGCGATGTCTGATGCCACGAAGGAAGCCCTTTACCTTCAGAGTTTCCTCGGCGAACTTGGTATTTCAATAACTACAATGATGCTGAACAACGACAACCAAGGAGCGCTGAAATTGGTTCGCAACCCTGTTTTTCACTCTAGAACAAAACATATTGACATAAGAGACTGTTACGAAAGAGGACAGATACAGCTACAATATATGCCGACGGAAGATATGCCTGCCGACATCCTCACCAAAGCACTGCATGCACCGAAACATCGGAAATGTACCCAGGATATCGGTGTAATATAAAATTTAAACAACTTAATTTATTGATTATTACTTCTGATCTTAAGAGGGACTGTCGAAAATAATATATAAAATCGGAAGTCATTCTTTATCAAAAATAGTTTTTTCTTTAATTGTTTATCACTCCATCGTTTTGTTTTATATTTTTTACTTAACTAGATATGTATATATAGTCGGAGTTGTAACTTTTAATCTATCAGTTCAGTTGTTCGTTCTTGCTCCAGTATGGTCTGAATAAAACTATTATTATACTTTTAAACCTCGAGTCGTTCTTATCTTCTAGTTACAACAGTCTAAGTGTAATTCGTGCCAAAGAAATGCCGCCATCAAATATGCTAATAACGGCGCGATTTAAGATTTTGTGGAATGTTTTATAAATGTTATGCATGGCAATGTGAAACTGTCAGATGATCATAAGAAGTGATTGAAGCGACATTTTAAAATTTTGCGGAAGATATCAAAACCGATTACAATCGCAAAACGGAAAAAGGTTTTTACCGTTACTCTTAGCACCTCTTCTTTCAATTGTGAGCAGTGAAGCAGGCGCCGCTATAAGAAGAGCTTTTAAAAATGGCTAGAAAGATGATTCTAGTTCCCGAGGAAGTTTATCGAGGTTGAATTCTCAACCGAAACTCGATGAAAACTTGGATACGAAAACTGTTTTAAATAATCAGAATCTTAATCAGTCACAAAAAGTAGATTTGTATAACCACGTTTTGCAACGAAACAAAAAGAATAAGAAGGCAAAAATCTTTGAAGAACTGAAAAGAAAGAATGATTGGTATTCTGAAATAGCTATGGCAATACCAGATTATCATCTTAAACCCGTCATTGCTTTGTACAAGTGGATTGAAACAGACCCGTACATGGGGGGGGCGCCAGGGGATGCCCAGCACCCCCAAATGAGTACGTGAGCATCCCCAATTTACTAATTTCATAGGAGGGGAAGATAAAAAGGACTCAAGGCATTGGCAGTGGGCACCCCCAAAAAGAATTTGAGCGCCCTCGAGTTTTGGCGGCTGTGTACGGGCCTGGATTGAAAGAAACAGTAAAATTGAATGGTCTTATTAATAAAGGACGTCCTATAGTAAGATCGAATATCATGGATATTTTACACGAATCTGTTAAAGGACGTAGAACCAAACCAAAATACAATACTATTGGGATTGATGAGTTTTACGAATTGCTTAAAAATGAAAATGTACCCATAACTCTTGTTAAAAATAAATTTCCATTTTCCATCTCCATTGGTAATGTTGTCCGGCCCTACTGATATACTAAATGAATCGGGAAGGGTTCCCCAAACTGAGAAACCGAATGACCCGGAATGCGAATATATTTTTGATTTACCGCAAAGTCCCGAGTCTATGTATGGAAACGGGTTATTGAATTGGATAAAATTTAAATAAATAATATAAATTTATATTGCGTGTCAATTTCTTTCACTTACGATTTCGACTTCAACATGGAAGGAAGCATCGACCCCACTCCCACTGGGTTGCAAACCTCTTTATCTGTTTCTTATTTAAAATCACCTTAAGTTATAACGGCGTACTTACTATTATTTATTATTATCGTTTTTGAGCTATTTGAGTTCGCATACTGGTATCACGAACGGAAACTGAACTGTACCTTGAATGGATAGGCTTGAAGAAATATACTTTAGAGTAAAAGACCCCGGACGTTATGGTCGAATACTCGATCTTTATCGGGCTACCAGAGCAAAGGGTCTTAATGTTTCCATAAATAGCGTTCAGGAATTTCTAAAACGTCAGGATACGTATACTTTACACGAGCCGATAAAACATAAATTCAGAAGAAACAAGACAATCGTATATGGAATAGACGAACTTGGCAACTCGACCTGGCAGACCTGCATTATATTAAACGACATAAAAACGGTTTCCGATACCTATTATGTTTTATAGACGTATTTAGCAAATACGCTTTCGCTGTAGCTACCGAGGATAAGAAAGAAACGATCATAAGGCTTTTAAATCAATCTTTGAATCAGATCGAAAACCACAGATTGTACAATCAGACCAAGGGAACGAATTCCTTTGCAAGGAGGTACAATGGGAATTAAAACGTCGAGGTATCAAGTTTTTCGCTAGCAATTCGGAGGTGAAAAGTAGCATCGTAGAGCGGTTTAATCGCACCTTGAAAAGCCGTATGTACCGTTATTTGACGCAAAACAATACGCATAAATACAATGACGTGTTACCAGATTTGATGGATCATTATAACAACAACTATCACAAGTCTATTAAATGCAAACCAGATGAAGTGACGAGTGAAAATTCAAAACCAGTGTGGCAAAATTTATACGGGAAATTTAATTTTTCCCCTCCCATTTAATCCCCCTTTGACGTTGGTGACTTGGTTCGAACTAGCAAGATTAAAAAAACTTTCGAAAAGGGGTTCAAAGCGAACTTTACTGAAGAATTATTCAAAGTAGCGCAGTAACTTGAGGATATGAAATACGAGCCCATTTCGGGTGTGTTCTACAAGGAGGAAATACAGAAAATCGGGAAAGACCTTGAAAACTGCTTATTTAAAACCGAAAAAGTTCTAAGGAAAAGAACAAAACCATACGGAACTAAAGAACTACGTTGGCGTGGTTATGGTCCAGATTTTGACTCTTGGGTGCAAGAAATCGTCACATTTTGATTTCTAATTCACGTTACCGTCCGACTCTTCTATGCGCTATTTCAATAACAATACTATAAGCAAGGTTAGAACGTATTTACCGGAATGAATAAGGCTCGAGGGAGCTTACGAAGTTGGACTTCCTGAAATCAGTTACCCAAGAGCTTGGAATAACGTTCAAGAAGGTATAGTTCGAATTTGGAAAACTATGTCTCTACCGGATTCTTTGGAAGAATCAAAGACTAAAACACCTAAGACACTGAGAAAACGCACTGACATAGAAAATTTCAACGACGCATCGTAATGGATTTCGTTAATATAGTAATACCACCAGGATATTACGGAATTGAAGATTTACTGGAAATCATGACTACTGATGACGACGGGGGAAATATTAGCTCTAGAGTAAAGTTATATTACAACAAACCAAACCGTCGTGTAATTGTTGAACTTTATGAAATGAACCAAATTTAATTCACCCGTGAAATCGCCCTCATATTACGGTTCACGAGAATACTAAACAAAGATGTTACCGTGGTTACGTCAACGACGGCTCCTTTCTGTTGCGATATGGACGCTGGGTTACATTCTATGTTCAGATACTCGGACATTATACAAAGTCGATCGGTTGGAGATTCAGATGTTCCCTTATTACGTATTATAAGTATTCAAGGAAAAGACGGAGACAATGTTGAGAAGGAGTTTTGTAGACCTCATTATATGCCTATAGCGAATAACAATTTTCAAACCATGGAAATTAATATTATGAGTGAAATGGGTCAGCCTGTACATTTCGATGGAGGAAAAGTTCACGTCACTCTTCATTCTAGACCCCAAAGAACATGGACGTCTCTATAAAATCAGGTGCAAAATCTTTCTTCTGCTCATTTGTGGCTAGCGAGTCAAAGGATAGACATGTCTCAACGTAGTTTAGATCACGTTTCTGTAAACGACTATAATAACTATTACTTAAATAAAATTGGACACGGATCAATTCCGGTATACCGTGGAGTAGCCTTGCAAAGAGGATATGGTCTTGGAAATATATTGGCCTCGGCATTTCGGTCTGCCATGCCTTTACTCAAAAAAGGAGCTACATTCCTTGGTCGAAATTTTCTAAATACCGGAGCTAAAATTGCATCCGACGTTTCGAGTGGTGTGTCCATTGAAGACGCGTTAAAATCTCGGGGAAAAGAAGCGGGGGAAGAAACCTTAGAAAGAGCCGCCGAACTGGAAATGGTTGTAAAAGGAAACGTAAAACGTCTCCCATCATCAGTTCAGTTCGAGCCAGGAAGAAGAAAAGACATTATCTGCTAGAATCTGATATATTCTCGTAGAAATATCATTGAACAATGTCGCTCAGTGCCGGATTAAGCCCTATGGGGGCCCCTAGGCTATCATAATCTCGGGGCCACTTTCACCTTAATTCTAATACTTTTTGATTTTCTATAGGGGCAATTTTAATAAAAACATGAACAATTATTTACGCTATTAATTGAAAATTGAGTTCGGCCTATTTGTGTTCCACCAAATAGAACGCGTAGGAAACAGTACACATTTCCTGTGAACGGAATACATGAGCCATTATCCTTTGATATTTTCACCACTCACATGTTTTCGAAATAGAATGGAACGAGAAAAAAATATTTTTTGGTTTTCACGCTGCCTGCTTGAACGCTCATTTTGACCCTCTGTTGACTTACATGTAAAGCCAAGTTGGAGCACCACTTTGGTACCTCTTTTTTTCGGGTGCTGACATTTTGGGTATATGAAGAGCTGAAAACTATTTCTAATCTGGTTTCAACTCATAGGCAAATTCATTAGCGGATACTTCAAACGGTAAATGAACGTAACAATTATATTTTATTACGGTTAAAAATTATTGTGTTATATACAAAATATTAAACCTAAACTGAAACTTTTTCTTAGCTACGTGCGAGAAAATACCGTTGATAGTTCGCGAGAGTAGAGCTTGTGTACAAAGTTGTTTGTTTTTTCAACACCAAAGCCGCGGTTTGACCTTTAGACCGATGGGAAAGCGCAAAAAGAAAATATCGAGGCAGCGGCTCTAATTATGGTTCAAACGATCAAAAATAGCGGTTGTTGATACAAAACAGCCCTGATTTGTTTAAATTAAACTATTTTATAGAGCGAAACAGCATAACTGTGACGTATAATTCTGTTCAATTACAAGGAAATTCTAATAAGACTTGCGGTCGTTATTGCTTTTATTTTGCTATTAACTTGTGTCGGGGAATAAAATTGTTCAGTATATTGTAAAGATTTTCTGGAAAAAAAAATGTGAACGATCGTATGATATCTGAATTCATGTTTAAGAAATACTCAATAAATTAGTTTTATTACGATAATGCCCATGGGCGAGCCTCAAAAATATAACTTTGTCATCACAAGGGTTCAAACACAATTTGTTTTGCCGCACATTTGTCACAATATGATTATTACTGACAATCCTTTTCATGTCAGCGACCGTTAGTTTACTAGAGACAGCCGCGATACTCCACGAACCGGACCGGCTTCCGCACCACGCGCTCGACGACTTTCTCTCGCCTTTAAATAAACACAAATTTGAATATTCTAAACATTGCTTTTTATTCATTCTCCAATTGAACAATTAAAAGACTGATATTTTTATGTATCCACTCGGCATCTAAAGTGCTTTTATAGTTATTGTCGATTTATTCTTCTTGACTGGAAACTTCTTCGAATTCTAATGGTTATCCACTCTGGTCTCTCGACTTTATAACTTTATTATTGCGCCATTGTATTTGACTTCATTGTAACTGGGGAAAACCCATGAATTTCAGTCCACCGCTGTAACATTCACCACCACAATAATACCGGGGAAATCAGCGGTTCAAATTTAAATTAAGTTGTATGTTAAAATAATGTTTATTTCTTAATTCGTAATTAACACGGTCTTCGTACGGTAGAACGTATACAATAGTATCGGAGAAACGTACGCGTTTCATTGGGGTGGAGCCTGGAGGAGTGGTAAAATTACGGCCCTTCGTTTTCCCAACTGGTTTTCTGATGTAACCAAAAATGGACCACAATGGACCAAAAGTACCCTAAAAGCGATCAAATTCACCATTACAGACCCTATGTACCCTATTTCGGACCAAAAGTTACCTAAACTGGACCTATTAGTTTTATTGTAATGTTAAACTCCCATAGAGATTCCCCTAAAAAGAAAAAAAAAACTTGCGGTCCAATTTTGGGTACATGAGCCTTTGACTGTTCACCACCTAAGTATTGCGTCACTCTTTCGTTAAACTTAGCATTGCTAGTTTTCCCCGCCTTTACGCGTTCACCACCTAAGTATTGCGTCACTCTTTCGTTAAACATAGCATTGCTAGTTCCCCCGCCTTTACGCGTTTACCACCTAAGTATTGCGTCACTCTTTCGTTAAACATAGCATTGCTAGTTCCCCCGCCTTTACGCGTTTACCACCTAAGTATTGCGTCACTCTTTCGTAAAACATAGCTTTGCTAGTTCCCCCGCCTTTACGCGTTCACCACCTAAGTATTGCGTCACTCTTTCGTAAAACATAGCTTTGCTAGTTCCCCCGCCTTTACGCGTTCACCACCTAAGTATTGCGTCACTCTTTCGTTAAACATAGCATTGCTAGTTCCCCCGCCTTTACGCGTTTACCACCTAAGTATTGCGTCACTCTTTCGTTAAACATAGCATTGCTAGTTCCCCTGCCTTTACGCGTTTACCAGCTAAGTATTGCGTCACTCTTTCGTTAAACATAGCATTGCTAGTTCACCCCGCCTTTACGCGTTCACCACCTAAGTATTGCGTCACTCTTTCGTTAAACATAGCATTGTTAGTTCCCCCGCCTTTACGCATTCACCACCTAAGGATTTCCCTTGCCTTTAGCTGTACACCACCTAAGTATTGCATCACGAACCCTTCTTCGTCACCCTCGGCGGTGCAGTCTTGGCTGTTTACCGCTGGGTGGCGGTCTTCCACTGTACCTTTTGGGATCAACCAAGGGGGTGCAGTGGTCTTCCACTGTATATTCGACACTCTAGTCCTCAGCTGTGCGAGGGTGGGTCTCGGGAAGCCGATGGTGTCGCCTTTTGTTGGGCAATGATGGGGGCGTTTGTTTACTATATGTGAGGCAGTCATGATGGTTGTCTCACTGGCCGAACGTTGTTTCGCAAAGCGCACTTTTGTCCAGGGCTGGTTGGTTCAGTAGGCCTCTGTAGTGCTTAAGGCGGAGCAGTGGGGTACAAATACATAGACTTATGTATATTCGCGTGAGGAGGTCTTCCACTGTATACTATCTAGAACCCGCTCGAAAACCCTACTTACGCCTGTCGCGATAATTAGGATTTAAATACACAAGTTTTTCGGTGTTGCTTCGATCAGTTTTGTCAATTGATAGCTCAAACTGAGACCAAAAAATCTTCCATTGATGTACTTCTCCTTTAAATTTTGGTATATCTATTTTGGGTAAACGTGCGAAAATTTTTTTTTACTCGATCGAAGGGATTTCTCCGAATCATTGGATCCTCCTGAGTGTGTCCTTCTTCGTGGCGCAATGGATTTCTCTAGTAGACGTTGAGCTTCGGTCTTGACTCCGATAATACGGTCAATATAATCCTCCGCTTCTATTGTATTCTTTGAAATTGCTTTAGGGGTACGACCTTTTCGATCTCTTTATCCACTTCACTAAAGGAACTTTCTTTTCATTATTATAGCGACAATAACATCTCAATTTTCTTTCTTTCATCCGGTAATATATAATATTCGGATTTTTTTCTTTATAAATTTGTCCACTATTTCCTATGTTAAGCCTCCTATCCGATTTTATTCGAGTCTTCGCTTATTATCCTGAGTCTTACCTAGACCTTTCAAGCAGAAATCCATACTTGGAATGCTTATCCTGCCGTATGGCGTATGGTAAGATCACTCTGACGGCTTTGCCCCCTCCTATGAGAGAAAAAATCCAATTTAGGCGCGCTCCCCTCTCACGTTGTTGTGGGGTAAGTTTACATAGTGACTCCAAAAAAACCGTCAGCCACATCGAGACCAAAATCTGCCGCCATAAGCATTCCAAATAGATGTATGAATTCCTGTTTCAAGTTTCCAGGTAATCACGCCGTCTTTTTAAACACGATGAAATGACTCTTGGGATTATGAATTAAAACTTTTTCTAATATTTATTTACAAACTTTCTCGCGCTCATACTTGGATCGTTCTTGAAAACGTTGTCTCTTTCTTTTCTATAACTCTCCTCTTGAGAAACACTCTTATATTTTTTCACAAAAAGGGGGCCCAAGATACCACAGATACTACTGCATTCTTAAGGAGGGCTCCTAACAATACGTAGGTCCGTAAAATGGGCCGTTTCTACGTCAACCAGTTTATCCCTTCTAAGAAAATTTCCACTGCTAAATTTAGCTCCAAGTGTACTAACTTGGACATTCTTTCCCACTTACAAGTATTTGTATAAACAAAATTATGAACAAATACCCCAAATACAAAATATTAGCAACATATATAATTAAATGTTACACTATTTTTTTTCACAATGTCCATGTGGTGATCTTTAAAAGAGCAAATAATGAAACATTTATTTTACTTTTGAAAGCCTTAGACATAGAATCAAATATGGCTACCAATCCAAGATCGGTATTTTCGAAACAATCTAAGACCAATCGTTGTCAGCATTAAGGCTTATAAATCATGATTGTTAGACCAGGAACATATGGCAGTTTTAGTTTAATAATTTCATACATTTAAATTAGTTTAGCTCCATATTATAATAAATTAATGAAAATTATGTTAACAGTAGCTATCTCGTGATCTCTTAACTTAAATTTGTGAGTCATACACCCAGGCCAGATTTCAGGCCAGACTAACATACAGAGTTCGGTGGTCTGAAACAGATTTGTGGTACAGGACCCTGAGAGAGGAAGGCCACGCTGACTCCGGGCTTAAAGGATGACTCGAGCAGTATGTTAAATATCATGTGATTCGATAATTTTACTTACCCGACTTATTAGGATAATTGGGCTGTTGATTTGTGGCAGTGCGGGGTCATATTAAAGGGTATAAAGAGAGACGTTTGCGACCATTTATCATTCGGGAACTAACCCAGTTGCTAGGCTGACGTCAAATATGCGCAGGAAGGCAAAGCTAACTGGGCGGTCGTTTGTTTCCGATTAAGATTGTCTGCTCTTTGCGCTTTGATGGAAGAGAGGTCGAATAGCTTTTCTGCCACCTCACGTCTGGTAACTTCTTGAGAGTCGTTAGAGGTCTGGTTTGGATATCCATCAGTTGTAACTTGTGATTGGGGTTGGCGGGTATGAAGTCAAAAGTGAATTATTTATTTAGGGTGTTGTTGCTTTGACCATCATTTATGATGGTTTTTCGCCGATTCCTTACTAAACTTTTTAAACGCCGTTAGAATTGATTAACTTTAAAATTAAGGTTTGACACATTAGTGACCTTCTGGGATTGTCTGGATTTGCCAACTAAGTATGTATGAGTGTTCCGGGCGTGTTGGCAGCTATTTTGATAGTCTTCTAGGTCTGAAACATTAAGGTTCTAATACTTTTCGAGGCACGTTACTTGGCATTATTGGCTGGGCGTAACTACTTAGATGAAATATTCCGAATTTCGCATTTACTAGTTTGTAGCCAAGTTATCGGTGTTAATGACAATTTTCAGGTATCTGGGGGTTGTTTTGGAGTTAATCATTTTCCAAGTATTAATTTAAGCTCGCTAAGTCTAATTTAAAATTGGAATATGCCCTTAATGGTCGTTTGGAACCCTTAATATAAAGATAGTTAAAATCAGCAACTATCGATGGAAACAGGTTTTTTATATTTTATTTAATTTTCTACGTGGTGCAAGAGATTCAAATGGTCTCGTTTATACGCTAAGGAAGGAGAGCGATACATACACAACAATAATGGTAAAAATTATTAATATTTGGAGATTCTAAATTTGAGTCTGCCCAAAGTTTGGGAAAAGATTCCCGTTTATTGTATCTTAAAATATGAAGGTCCTATTACAGATCATTAAACTGTCGTTATACATTTTTTAAGGAAGTAGCTGTCGTTTATAGCTACTGATAAAAGGGTCGACATAGATTTATTAAGCTAGCCAGATATTTAGTTTAAACAAAAACTTACTTTTATGAAGTCCAGAAAAAGAGTTTATTAAAAGATTAGGGCAAAGTGACCTAATTTGGACCACGACCAATTCTGAACCACCTTTTTAAAAAATCATAAGTTATAGCTCGGATATTTATTTTGAGTTTTAAATAATCCGCCAAACCACTTCGTTCCTGTAATAAATAATGTTTCCAGATAGATGACAGTAAATATGTAGAAAACTCAATATTATTCAACCAATCGAATTTGCTAAAAGCCGTCTTGCGCACTTTGGTAATTAAATACCAGTGTTGAGTTCCCGCCAAACTTTTAGACATAACTTTCATTTCGACCTCCATAAAACCTTGAATTTTAGTGATAGTAATTTAACGTTTACGTAAGTAATTTAGTTTATTTTTAAAAATAGTCTTAAGTTTAAAAAAATATAATCCTTTTTAAAAAATTCGTTTTTAAGTACTATTAGATTTGCCCTATTCTGAACCTACCCTCGCCCTATTGTGAACAAATGTAGTCCTATTTCGGACCTAGCAATTGACCATATCTGGACCACTGTATAAACCATTTCTGGACCGGTTCAGAAATGGTTTATATTTGAAAAATGCGGGATATTTAAATATATTTCAATGAAACTAGTCAAAACAGAGGTTAGTCGAGTATTATATTTGTAGTAGAAACGTATTGGTCCAGTACGATTTAATTTGTATTAATCTCTCAAATAAATGTTGCATTTGTTTAAAAAAAAATGTTTACGTGCAGTTTTATTTTTAATACGTAGGCTTATGCCTATTTAAAATATTTGACCTAATTTTAACTGTTTTGAACTAGACCTATGTCTAGAAGTAGGCCTTTAGTTTAAAATTGTGGTTAAATAATAGAAATCTACCGGTCCGCTTTAGGTCACCCCGCAGTCCACATAAGGTCGCTCCGTAGTCCAAATTAGGTCGCCCCCCGGTTCACTTTAGGGCGTGTGGCCCACATATGGTCAAATTTTATATATTGAGAAAAATTAAAAATTATTTCAAGGACGTCCTTTTTTAAATTAGAATTTCTAAACGCAACAGTTAAATTAATAGTTTTAAAAAAAGTTGTTTTTATTTTACGAATATTACCTTTTAAAATTAAACTTTTCAAGCGCAACAAAAAAGGTGGTCTAGAATTGGTCACTTTGCCCTAGCTTTTAAAAATGTTCACCCACAAAATAAGTAAATTATATAAGTTTAAGTTAGTCAGTCTTAATTTCTATTATTTTCAAATCGCGGATTTGACATGATAGATCTAAGGACGCTGTGGTTTTGTGTTTCCAGGGGCTAGTATGCCCCACCATGAACTTCTCTGGCGCTCTTTTAACTCATCCCCCTTTTAACTCATCCTAGGAAAATGGGGAAAAAAACAAGCTTACTTCTAAATTCACCCCCTACAACTCCTTCAAATTTTTGCATAACCTTTTAAAAACCCTGTAGATATAAAAAACACGAAGTTTTTCAAATTTTTAAAATATCTAAAGGACGTTCAAAACATTTATTTCAATTTTCTTGGACCAACAAATATTCGCGTGGTATCAAAAATGGCATAGTGGTATCGAATTTTACCTTGGTTATAGTTTGTGTGCTACGAGCATTATATCATGGACAGAGAAAGGGTCATTGAATCCTCTAAAATAACTGTAATGTTTTTGTAACAAACCAATTTATTTTTTATTTATTATTATTATCTTAGTTATTTTAAAGGCTAAAGGTTTAAAATTTATACCCTAAACGTATTATTTATTTACGTGGCCAATATAAATTTGAGCGGTTTTTTCTGGTGAAATTGAAAAAATGATAAATCGGCAGCTGTCATAAATATTTCGATTTTATTAATTTAATAATATAATTGAAGATGTCCAAGACATATTGACTAAGCATGTAGGTCATCATTAAGGTAAAATTTTAGTACACTCTTAGAAAAATGTCGTTCCAAAGATATCCTATCAACTGAAATGTGATTTTCGAACGATGTCCCGTAAAAATGTTTCTATACACTCTTTTTAGAAACGTTAACTGGGCGCCGCCATTATCGTACCGACAACCAACGATCCAGCCCTCTACCGCAGAAATTTCATCCCCGCAAAACCGGTGTTTTCATCACCCTCCCCGTAGACTGTAAGGTAATGGCGGTCTATTGGGAAGTCGCGTTTAAGAGTCTATAGAAAAACCGTGTAAAGATAATATGAAATTTGTTAAAAAAATGTCATAAATAATTTGTTTTCCTTGTAAATTTGGTTCAGTTTTTTTACACAATTTCCAAACAGTTTCAACACGTTTATGTTAAAAATTCAGCCGTTTTTCTGTGTAATTTATAAAACGTGTTCTTTGTTTTTACAGTAGAACGTGTAATGTTTTTGTACAATGTTTCTTTAGAGGTAACTTTTAATGGACTTCTATTAGTCCGTGAGCCAGATACATATTCGAGTACCAACTCTGGTGACCAAAAAGCAATGTTATTTTCGTATAGCTGGGTGCTTAGAAAGAACCAATCCGTGTGATGGCACTTTCTATCGCCCAGCTATCCAAGATGGCGGCCATTTCAAAATGGTGGCTTATGCTAATCTTCGCAGGCTTGTATCGCTATTTACGCTATAGCGTTGTGCTGTATATCAAATGAAAGGGAATTACACCCTCTTTCATTTTTGTTTTATGGTTTTTGTTCATAAATTGGACCGTTAAGCGTCTAATAGGCAAAACGAGGTTTTTTTAAATCTAAACTTTCAACATTTTGCTTTTTTAATGCAACACTGTACATATATAATTTTTTTTTCAAATACCCTATTGTAATGTGCACCTTAATACCGTTATATAAAGGTATTATTCATTGCTCTAGCATGAGTGGTGTAGAAGGTATAATAAATCACAATTTGGGGTAGTTATGACTAGAAATAATTTTTTTTACATGTAACAATTTTTTTTTAAATGGTTTTGCTTGACTTTGAGTTAATTTCAAAATAACAAGACGGTTTCGTTTAGGGATTTTCAAGTTGAAATATCTCCGTAATTTTCAAATTTAAACCAATTCGGTTAGTGACGATAAAATACTTTTTATAATGCATAAATAAAATAAAGTAACACAAAAGTGTTTTGAATATCAAATGGTTTTATAGTAATATTAAATAAATTTTAAATATAATAATTATCTTATTTATATGTAAAGATAGCGTTAACTGACGCCATTTCTTTTGCGCGCCAGAGTTGATCTCTCTGTTTCTCTCTAGCTCGTTGTTCTCTCTCTTTCTCACACCAACTCGCTAATTGCCGATTTTATATATGAACCTGGTGATTCTGAGTCACTTTGACCCTTGAAGCTCTATATTGTTAGTTTTGTTTGGCAATGTGGGGAAGGTCGGGGTATTATATAAGCATCGTTTTTTCGTCGTGAATAGTGAAATATAAATATCAAAATGGCGAGTACAAAGATGTCGGCGAAGCTTCGAGTGTTATGTATTCTTTGCAACAAAGAATCTCCTTTAAGCGAAGTTACTTTTCCCCAAGATGAACAATCTTGGAAGTCCCTATGCCGTGCGGCGGAAATTGGAAAATTTCCGCCTGTTCTGGATTTGGGTGAGTCAGAGGCTAATATCAAAAACATATACTATCACAGAAATTTTCGATCGAAATTTACAAGTAAGAAAGGTTTATCTAAACTCCAAAACCAAGCCAAATCCGAAGTTGAATCTACATCTAGAACTGAAGACCTTCAAGCTCAAGATCCGAGAAGATCGAAAAGACAAGGCCCTGCGAAATCGAGAGTTTATAACACGGTTTGCATTTTTTGTGAGAAAACGTCGAAGTACCTTAGGGGCACAAATACCAGTGAACAAATAATTCAGTCTTTAGATTTACGAGCTGACGAAAATGTTCGAAAGTTGGCGATTGAGCGGTGTGATGAACGATTAATCGCCGTGACTTCAAGGGACATTGTAGCTGCGGAAGCTCATTACCACAGGTCATGCTACAAAGTTTACACTCGTAGTCTGAGTAGCTTAGCTACACTCACAAAGCCAAAGCATGACGACGTTGACGCTTACAAAGTTGCTGAAAAAGCAGCCCTCGATGTCGTATGTTACGAATTACGTCATGAAATTTTTAATCAAAGTCCTATTTGCTCTTTAATGGATCTCACTTCGACATTAGTGCTAATAATGGGGAAAAATGGGGTACCTGGTTCGGAAGTAAAGGATTCTACGAAAAAACATCTCCGAAGAAATATAGAAACGGAATTTGGAGAATATTTAATATTTTTCTCCTTTAATCAAAGAATTTATTTAAGAGAATGTCATTTGTCCTTTGACTCGCTATTGGAAGCCTACGTGAACTTAAAGCTGAAGTTTGCGGAACGCCAGGAATTAAAGTCCCTGTCCCAAACTCGCCAGACGGCGCTCACATTGCGAGAAGAGATAAAAAACACTGATCAGAATCAGAAATGGCCACCTAAACCTTTAGAACTCGACTCGACCTACATAAATATACCTACAAGCCTCTCCGAGTTTTTTAACTAATCTAATTGGAGGTAAAGCACTGAGCTACTCAGATCGAATTTGCCGAGTGTCATGGTCAATAGCGGAAGATATAATATACGCGGTTCACGCGGGTCAGGTAAACACCCCGAAGCACATTCTTCTTCCATGAGCAGTAAAAACGTTGACTGGAAACGTGGAGGTAATAAAAATTCTAAATCGTCTTGGTCATTCGTGTTCTTACTCGAAGCTAGAAGAAATCGATACAGCGTTATGCATTGAAAAACTTGACAACGTTCAAACTGAATCCGTTCCACTTCCGGGCTGTATATTTCCCAACGTTCCAACTGTTCTGGCCTTTGATAACATTGATCGACAGGAGGAAGTTCTCAGCGGTGCTGGAACTTCACACAGGGTGAATGGTATAGCGGTCAGAAAGCCTCGTATTCTTGTCAGCCACCGAAAATAACTTTTATGACCAACCATTGGATTCGTACATAATAAAGACCAGGAAAGGTCCACCTCAAATTCCAGAAAGCGATATATCAGACTTCACTGAAACTTCACCTGATAAAGTGCCCTATAAAGATCTTGTTTGGATACTAGCTCGACTTAACTGTTCTTCCGACCAGAACGTATACTCCTAGACAGGTTTCAACATAATGATTCGATCTAAGTTTCAGTTTTAGCGGACAACATTGGGTATTTGCCTACAATTAATGCACCGGTGACAGAGATGTCAACTTTTCAAGAGATTCTCCGCGAGTGCCTGCAAATTAAAAGTACTTTGGGTGTACAAAGCATTGCCGTGGTTTTCGATCAAGCGCTTTACGCAAAAGCTGCTCAAATAGCTTGGGCGAATGTAGGAACATTTAAAAACAAAGTGTTATTGATGGGCAACTTTCATACCATTTGTAACTTCATGTCGGCCATTGGGAAAATGTTCGCCGATGCTGGTCTTCGTGACATTGCAGTCGAGTCAACGGTTGTAGCTGAAGGTTCCATTAACAAAGTGTTAGACGGCAAACACTACAATAGAGCCGTTTGGTTTCACAAGATGACCTACGAAGCATTAATGAGAATCACCTGGAATTCTTTCACTATCTGGCTTGAAACAGTAGACGACCAAGCGACTGCAAAACTAGCCGAAGCTAAAAGAGGTTTTGAAGAGTTTCAAACGATCATTTCAGGTTCAACTTACGAGGCCACATTAAAAATGAGTCATGCAAATTTGTTCTCAATAAATTTATTGAATACTTGAATATATTGCGACGAGAAAAAGGAGATCTGGCCAAATTTTAAATGACATACGTAGACATGGTTGGTATATTACTTCGATTGCTTCACGCCGATAGAGAAGGCGACTGGTATAGTCATTTAATAGCTCTTCGAGATGCCATGCCATGGTTTTTTGCAATGGACAGGACGAACTACTAGAGGTACCTGCCAGCTTATTATTACCAGATGACTCGACTTAAAAGTACTTGCCCGGAAATGCACGCGCATTTCGAAGATGGTGGTTTCTCGGTTCAACTTCGTCAGTGTAACCCGTTCGGAAAAATAGCTGTTGACCAGACTACCGAAGAAACTGTCAACAGAGATACCCAAACGGCAGGTGGCACTCGCGGTTTTAGCCTTAAGCCCGGAACAGTGTCCCGTTACTATCTAACAGCTGAATACAGAGCAGCGGCACTGAGGCCGTTGAGAGAGCAAATATCATTTCAAGAGGCTGGACTTTCTCACGCAGATTGAAACAAAACTCGCGTTAAAAGAGATGAAGTCGATGTTTCGTCTATCGTCGATCTTCTAGAAAATAATTGGACAAACCCATTTGGAGAATTTAACTCTCTCGTG
Organism: Leiobunum rupestre; assembly: GCF_980474605.1. Taxonomy (NCBI): domain Eukaryota; kingdom Metazoa; phylum Arthropoda; class Arachnida; order Opiliones; family Sclerosomatidae; genus Leiobunum; species Leiobunum rupestre. The sequence continues at coordinate 20,390,236 of NC_143385.1, read as the reverse complement.
AGCCTATCTACCGGGGTTGAAGCACCCGTGGATATCTCCAAGGACCTTCTGTCGGCTGGAGAAAAAGGAGAAGATACTTATCAGCATTTTGTAAAGATTCGTTTAGAAAGTGGAAGTGGTTTTCACGATCCCATAAAAAAGCTAAAACTTAAAAATTTCGGTAGCCTGAAAAAGGTTTTTTTGAAAGAAAAAAAACAAGGATATTGTTTTAAAATCTGACCAGAGGCTATTCGCTAATATGGTTCTTATCGCGGAAAATCGCAAATTGGATATGCGGGAAGTCTTTAGCCATCCGTTGGGCCCTTGACCGTGGACGCTAGCAAATGGAGATGGTACATTAAGAAAAACAAATAAATCGGTCCTCGGAAAGTACCTTGAAACAAAAGTTCCTCCAACCAAAGTCGTTTCCAGACCAAGCGCCACGCTTATCGATGGAATGGCCTTTATTCAGAAGCTTCACGGAGATAATCATACACTTGAAGACCTTTCGGATCATATTTTCCGCCAAATTCTACAAACTGTTCAAGGTAGCCAAAGAATAGACGTAATATTCGACGTATACAGGTCTTTTTCCATAAAGGTGGCCAAAAGAGTGAAAAGAGGTTCCACGGAAGGCTTCGCTTTCAATCAAATTCGACCAAACCACAAGGTAAAGAATTGGAGGCGTCTTTTGTCTTGCACCGAGAGCAAGACCCATTTGATAAAATTCCTTACCGAAAGTTGGAAAGAAGAGAAGAGACGACAAAGACTCGACGAAATATCGTTGTACGTCACCTGCTCCGATAAATGTGTCAAACTAACCAAATATTCGGTTGTAGATGTAGACGAACTTTTTTGTAATAACGAAGAGGCTGACACACGTTTAGTTTAACGCGCAAAACCCGCGTCTAAGGAGTACAAAAGTTTGATATGCATCTCCGATGATACCGACGTCCTGGTTTTATTTTTAGCGTTCAATTCGGAAATAGATTGCGACGTATTCATCAGCGGAGGAACTCGGGCTAATGTCAGGATCGTAGACGTTTCTAAAGTAGTTTCGGCTCTCGGGAATAATGTTTGCACCGCTCTTCTCGGTTTACATTGCTGGACTGGTGGTGATACCGTTAATTCAATGGCTGGCCAGGGTAAAATGAAGGCTTTAAAAATAATTTCAAAGAATGATAAGCTCAGATCAGCGATTGCGACATTGGGGTCAACCTGGAACGTTTCTAATGAAACTCTAGCGGGGATCGAGGAATTAACGTGCCAGCTGTATTCGACCAACACAAAGGCCAAAAATGTAAATACAATGCGATACCAAATTTTCCGGGCCAAAAAAGGACAGGTTGAATCGGGTCAGTTGCCACCGTGTTTAGACGCGCTTATCCAACATACTAAGAGAGTCAATTACCAAGCTGGCATTTGGAAGCGTGGCCTGGAAACCTTTCCAGATATTCCTAACCCAACAGATGACCATGGCTGGAAAGTTGACGGAGAAGAGAAACTTGATATATTTTGGATGAAAGGGGCCCCCGCACCTGAAACCGTTTTAAATTTAATGGCGTGTAAATGTTCTCGCGTATGTAAATCGAATTGTACTTGCATTGTGAATGGTCTCAAATGTACCTCTGCTTGTAAACTGTCAGATTGTACAAATATGGGTGGTGACTTGGACGAAACCACTATGATGTAAGACGAAGAAAGTTATTCTTGTAACAGCGATAACGAGTAATAAAATTCGTTAAAAAAGGCTCTGTTTGAGAAATATTGAAATTTGTTGCTTATAAATATTCACCCTAAAAAATAAATAAATTTTGTTTCTAGTCATAACTACCCCAAATTGTGATTTATTATAACTTCTACACCACTTATGCTAGAACAATGAATTATACCTTAATATAACGGTATTAAGGTACACATTACAATAGGGTATTTAAAAAATATATATGTACAGTGTTGCATTAAAAAAGCAAAATGTTGAAAAATTAGATTTAAAAAAACCTCGTTTTGCCTATTAGACGCTTAACGGTCCAATTTATGAACAAAAACCATAAAACAAAACTGAACGAGGGTGTAATTCACTTTCATTTGATATACAGCACAACGCTATAGCGTAAATAGCAGCGGCGATACAAGCCTGCGAAGATTAGCATAAGCCGCCATTTTGAAATGGCCGCCATCTGGGATATCGGGGGGATAGAAAGTGCCATCACACGAATTGGTTCTTTCTAAGCACCCAACTATCCGAAAATAACATTGCTTTTTGGTCACCAGATTTGGTACTCGAATGTGTGTTTTTGGGCACCTAGCTCACGGACTATATATAGAACGTCTATTGGATTTCGGTACCATTCTAAAGGATTCCTGCAAAACTTCTGTTGATGTTCTATAGAAATTCTAAAGGAGTTCGGCCGAAATTCAAATGGGAGTTCTGTAGAAATTCTAATGGAGTTCTGTAGAAATTCTAATGGAGTTCTGTAGAAATTCTAATGGAGTTCTGTAGAAATTCTAATGGAGTTCTGTAGAAATTCTAATGGATTTCTGTCGATTTTCTAATGGAGCCCTGTAGAAATTCTAATGAAGCTCAGTAGAAATTATAGTACAGTTCAGTAGACATTCTTATGGATTTCTACGAAATTTTATTTAAATTTTTGTTAATTATAATTTGTGTGTTTTTAAGTGTTGGAAAAAATGGCTAAATCAGTTTTAAACCATGTTTTTATTGGGTAGCTAGTTTATATTTTTTGGCAAACTGTTTGTTTACTTATTTAATTTAATTTGCCATTGTGTCCTAAATATCTCTTTTATTTGCACTGGGATATCTCTTTAGCACATATCCGTATTAAAAATAAACAAATTAACCACTAATTTTCAGATAACAATGTTTAACCATTAACAGTTATTGCATCCACATTTAACCCATACAGGTTACTTTTTGGAGCCGGCCCTTTATTTGCATTGCATGGTGTAGCGGGCGATCGCGGATGCGTTCGGCTACAGTAAAATTATCACGGCGAAAAGAATTACACTCGTACTATTTCAACATAATAACGAAGTTTATTTAACAATAAAGGAGATAGTGACCTCTCTCTTCAGAATCTCAGTCCAAACTTGACCCAAGCCTCGAAAAAGCCTCATTTTTTAGAGGCCCGGGTAAAAATTACCACAATTCCAAAAATAGGTCTTACCGAGCAAAGAGTGGTATACAACAATTTGCTGTGGGGCTTGACAGCTCTGGGGTAAAAGGATTATCTCCATTGATGGGCGTGAAGAGTTAGGGGGAGTAAGTGAGGGTCAGTTGGTGCAACCGCTATGGTCCGGAGTTGCTCATCACATCCCTCCACCCCAAGGTCGGTTATACGGTGGTAGAACCGACATGATAATAGACATGATGAGGAACGACATCGATAAAAAATAAAATAAAAATAAAAATCGGTATACAATGAAAGTAGGAAGATGTCGCCTCGGTAAAGAAAATAACGATTTTTTCATATTACATTTGAGAGTTATTGAAACAAAGCATTAAACAATTTGAGACTTAGAAAAAAAAATATATATAGCAAAACGCTGGTTACAAATATTTCAACACGACCTTTTTTTTTCAATAGTTATTTTGGATATGTAATTCGCTTTGTGACCCTCTTTGAGCGTCTTAGTAAAGGCTCGCCATTGTCATCAACATCTGTTGCGTTAGAAGGGGCTGGGTGAGATACGCTATCGGGTTTGGATTTTGCGTTCGAGTTGGCCGTTAAGGCTGGGGAATTGTGGTGTAGGAGTAGGCCTTATGTAATCGGTAGATTCGTGATCCCGAGAGGGATTGGTATGGGTGCGATCCCGAAATGGGCGAATGTGTGAAACATGGTAGGTACCCAAACTGAAAGGTTGACCGGCTTTCGTACTGCGAGTTTTATCAATTAAAACTTAATCTATTTCAGAAATCACCTTTTCTACTTCGTAAGGGCCCTCCCACTTGGGTGGTAGTTTTTTCGTGAAGCGGTCACCTTTATTCGATAGCGGATGCGTTTTCAATAACACCTTCGACCCGACATTGTAAGTGACGTGACGGTGATCCTTATCGTAGGCGCGTTTTTGCGTTTCATGGGCTTTGGCGCGCGCCAACCTGACGTTGTCGGTAATGACTTCGACTTTCTTTTTTAAATCCTCGACGTATTGGGCCGTGGTTGTGGAGTCGTTGGTTCCGGTTTTCTCCAGAACGCGCTGCAGCGGCAACTTCATGTCCCGCCCGGTCAGTATAAAATGGGGACTGTACCCGGTCGAGGAGTTGACCGCGGAGCGAAACTGTGGTAAGTTAGCGTCCCAAGTTGCGTGATTGTCCTCGACATATGACGCGATCATTGTTTTAATAGTGCGGTTAGCGCGTTCGGTGAAATTTGCTTGGGGGTGGTACGGAGTTGTGTGATTAATTTTCACTCCCCAATCAGTACAAGCTGCTACGAATTGTTTCGAAGTAAATTGCGTTCCCCTGTCCACGATGAGAATTCGGGGGACCCCATATCGCGAGTAAACTTCCTCCGAGAGTTTCTTAGCTATTGCGGGGGAAGTGGCAGTACGTAAGGCGATGTATTTCGAGAAAGTATCAATAACTACTAGCAGATATTCGTTTCGTTTGGTACTCACCGGAAAAGGACCCATGAGGTCAGCCGCGATGGTTTACCAGGGTTCAGTGGGTTCGACTGTAGATAGGAGCCCCGCCGGTTTGGTATTGCTAATTTTATATTTTTGACACGTGATGCAAGAGGTCACATAGGCCTTACAGTCGGCTGCCATGCCATCCCAGTACGCTGTGTTGCGCAATCGAAAGAGTTTTCTCGAATCCAAAATGGCCAGCCGTGGGGTAGTCGTGGAGTTCGTATAATACCGCGTTTTGGAGGGAAGATGGTATTACGGGGAGCCACGCGATGGGCTCGGCTATTCTTTCCATGTGTTTACACGGTCGACTTTCGATTAACCGAAATAAGACATTTTCGTCCGAAATGCAATAACGCCCGGATTTTCGTTTGATTTTTCTGCCTAATTTATTTAACGGTGTTTCCCCAATAGTTAAATAGGTTTGCATGGCTTTAATTTTGACGTCTTTATCCTGAGCGGCTGATAAAAGGGCCGGTCTCGAACTAGGTCTACCGGTTGGGTGGCCGAGGCGGTTGGAAGTAACGTTTTAGCAGCCGCCACCACGTGGCTCATGTCAGACACGCAAGTACTGAATTCTTCGAACTTCGTAGAGTCGGTTAGGTAATCGTCGTCAGTATCGACGGAGTTGCGGGATAGGGCGTCCGCGACGACATTTTCGCGGCCCTTTCTATGGACGACCGTAAAGTTAAACTCCTGGAGCTCTACTGCCCAACCAGTTAATTTAGACGTGGCATTTTTAATTTTCTTCAGCCACTGCAGAGCGCTGTTATCGGTGATCAAAGTGAAATGAACACAGTCGATATACTGCCTATATTTATTAATCGCCCATACCACTGCTAAAAGTTCGCGTTCAGTGGCGTGATAACGCGTTTCGGCGTCTTTGAGCATTTTACTTCTGAATGAAATGACGCGTTCGCGCCCCTCTCCATCAACTTGATAGCGGACTGCCCCGAGGCCAGTTAATGACGCGTCGGTCCTTAGAGCAAAAAGCAGGAAGTAATCGGGGTAGGCTAAAACGGGTGGTGAAAGTAAACTTTCCTTCAGTTTTTGAAAACTGGATTCGCAAGCTTCTGACCATTGAATTTTCGCGTTAGTTGGGCTTTTTGTCAACTGCGTTATAGGCAGAGCAATATCAGCAAAATCTTCGATACATTCGCGATACCAACCACACATGCCGAGAAAAGATCGAACTGCCTTAAGATTTTTGGGCTTAGGGTATTCCATTATCGCGACCGTAGAAGAGGGGTCTATTCCTATACCTCCATGGCTCACTTTGTAGCCCAAGTACGTCACCACTTTCTTAAGGAAAACGCATTTAGAACGTTTGCAAGTTAAACGGGTCTCGCGAAGACGCTGAAAAATGGATTTGAGAACAACAAGGTGTTCCTCTAAAGTGCGCGTTTTGGTCAAAATATCGTCAAAGTACAGCTCAAGCACTGTCGTCAGTTCCTCCTCGAAAATACCCTCCATACACCTCTGAAAAGTGGCGGGCGCGTTAATCAGGCCAAATGGCATCACGTTGAACTCGAAAAGACCCTTGTGAGTAACAAAGGCAGTGTTTTGTTTACTAGACTCCTCGAGTTCAATTTGCCAAAACCCATCCCGTAAGTCCAAAGCGGAGAAATATTTAAAGCCGAAGAGTCGATCGAGTTGCGCTCGAATTAAAAGGATGGGATACTTATCGGGGATGGTCACCGAGTTTAAGTCGCGGAAGTCACCGCAAAAACGGAAACCAGCGCCTTTCTTTTTGGTTATCAAGAGGGGGGAAGAATAAGGGGAATGACTTTTACGAATAATCCCGTCCGCGAGCATTTGGTCTATCTGAGTGTCGACAAATGCGCGTTTCGGGGGAGAAAGAGGCGATGGACGAGCTTTAAATGGAACGTTAGTGGTTAATTTAATCGAATGTTTCACGACATTTGTCCTACCAGCTTTGTCTGAAAAAACATCGGGTTACTCGGCTATCAGTTTATACACTTTATCTAGGCACTCTATTTCTTCTACCGTAGGAGGTTCGCCGTCTTCAAGACCAACCTTTTTTTTTATGAATATTACTATTCGCTTTTGGTATAAGAGCATCTACGGTAGGCCCAGTCAGCTCAACGGCGCCGCAGAATCTGGCACCGAAGCTGGTGTCATACGACACGAGTGGGTATTCGTGGGGGTCGTCCCCGAACGCGAAGTTTAGCGAATGAGGCTTAGCGTGTAAACCGGTATGAAGGCTTAGATCCCATCCAAGGAGCACTGGTTATTCCGCGTCTTTGGTTACCAGGAATTTCCATTTCCACGATTTATCGTAAATGCGGATTAGAAACGACACCTGGCCTAAAACTACAAATTTGGAATTATTCGCTGCCCCAACCTCAATACCCGAAAGGTGACCAAGTATGCTACCCTTGGAAAGTTGTGCGGCTTCGTACACGGCTTGCGATATGATTGACACATCGGCACCCCCATCGATAATGGCAGTACCCTGCCAAGCACCGATTGTCAAAGGGACTTTCGGACGCTCGTGGCTTCGAGAATCGTAGCAACCGAGACTGAAGCGCGGTCGAGGTGAAATTTCTCCCCTTTGCCCTTGACATACGTTGGTTCGCCCCACAAATCCTTTCTCGTTAGGGACACACCAGAACCATTGCCCACCTCGGGATTACAATAATTATTTTGTAAGTCAATAAAGGAATGCCTAATGTAAGAAGCTTTTGGGGTTGTTTGTGAACCGCCAGCTAAACTACGGTGTGCGGGGACATTTTTCCCCTTTTCACTAGTTTTTTTCTTGCGGCAAACAGATGTCCAATGGCCAGCCTTTTTACAAAAATCACAATACGGAGAATTTCTATCGTTTGTTTTATTATTGTTAGCGGTATTACCCTTATGGATTTCGATAGGAATTCCGTTACTCGCGCCTCCCTCGGAAGAATTTAGCTTAACGTTATTGACGTTAGAATTCCATTGTTTACGTCTATAATTTTCCTCTCGATTAGTAAAATTATTTCGATACATAGTATCGTAAGAACGACACTGATCTAACAAGTGTTGGGCTTCTTGAGCCGCCTCTTGAACTTCGCTAAGGGTCGGCTCGTCAGGCAGACGCATGTCCCGAAGCAAATGAGGGTTTAGTCCATTAAGGACCCTACTAGCGATTTCGCGGGTATTCATAGCGGGATCCATCTGTTTACATAAGCGTTCGATTTCAAGAACGTTATTCAGAACGTTTTCGTTCGGTCCCTGTTTTCTATCATTAATTTTAGCTTCTAACCGTCGCCTGTAGTCCCTACCTACGAATGCTTTACAAAACTTGTTGCGAAACTGCCCCCATTCGTCAACACTAGCCCGTTCACGATCCCACCAGAAGGCGGTGTTAGCCTCTAACATAACGGGAATGTAATCTAAATATCGACGTCAGAAATTTTCTTAACGCGCATAAAGCGCTCTAATCGTCTAAGAAGCGCATGGGGTCTCTCGAGGATTCCCCGAACCGTGGAATGGCTAATTGGACATCTTTAATGGCGGCTGCCTGAGCCAGAAAAGGAATTTGATGAAATTGGGGATTGGGATCTTGGGAAGGACAATTATTGGCGGCCTCCTGATTCCTAGTATTACTCCCGTTGATTTGGTTTTGATTGTGGGTGCTACCCCCGGCTGGGCCAGCCAAAAGAGCGTTTAGTATTTCATCCTGTTTCGCCTGGGCAGCTATCAACGACTGAATGGACGCCGATATGGCTTTAAAATCCCCTTTCGTAATAGTTACGTCGTCATTATCGCTACTCCCCCCGTCGGACATTTTGATCAATTTTTGTTAAAAAAATACCAAGAAAATTCTTACTGAATTGATGATTTCTTCGATTATGGTTCAAAGCGGTTTGGGGGGAAAATGCGCGAATAAATGTTTTTTTTTGTTATTAATTGTTCTTCGAGAGACCTCGGGTAAATCACTGAACGTTGTCTCGTTGGCTTCAGGAACGGATGAGTTGTCGAATCCTGGAAAAATTAGCACTTGCTTCGGGTCCGAAAGATGCGGTCGTCAGGAACGGTTGATGTACGTTGCCTGGGCACGGGTGGCGGAACAGAGAAAACGTCGTTGCCGCAGTCGTCAGGAACGGATGAAACGTCGTTGCCTGGTCTTCAGAGACGGATGTAACGTCGTCGTCTGGGTGCCGTGGTCGTCAGGGACGGATGAGACGTCGTCACCTGGATTTTGACTCTTTTTTTTGCGTGGTCCCCGACTAGAAAATTTTCTGTTGCGGAGAGTTCATCGATGTTGCGCTGGGGCCATCGGAGTTTTCCCGGGCGTAAAACTGATTTTCGTTTTCGCGACTTCGGTAACGGGTTTTCTTGGGTTAGGCTTACTACGCGACGGTAAATTACAGCCTGCCCGGCGCCTCCACCATATTGTAGCGGGCGATCGCGGATGCGTTCGGCTACAGTAAAATTACCACGGCGAAAAGAATTACACTCGTACTATTTCAACATAATAACGAAGTTTATTTAACAATAAAGGAGAGAGTGACCTCTCTCTTCAGAGTCTCAGTCCAAACTTGACCCAAGCCTCGAAAAAGCCTCCCTTTTTAGAGGCCCGGGTAAAAATTACAACAATTCCAAAAATAGATCTTACCCAGCAAAGAGTGGTTTTTCCCGGCTACGGGTATACAACAATTTGCTGTGGGGCTTGACAGCTCTGGGGTAAAAGGATTATCTCCATTGTGGGGGTCAGTTGGTGCAACCGCTATGGTCCGGAGTTGCTCATCACAATGGTCACCCTTAGAAAGATGCTAAAAATGTTAATCTTCAGTAAACAATGCCATTTATAAACATCTTCCTAGTTTAGTTCCAATTGTTGATGTTCTGAGCATCATTTATAAATCAGATATATCGACTAAAACCCCCTTTCCTATGTTTATTTTCTGAAATAACGTTAATAGTTAGTGGAGGGAGCTGTTTAAGGCAATAAAAGTCGCTGGATGACTTGGGCCTTAGGTGGTGCCTTGGGTATTAGCCTAGCGGATTATTATTATTATTATTATTAAATAAAAATAAAGAAATATTTCCCTGAAAACTCTCTTTACTTCAGCACACAATGTAAAATATTCTACATTTGATGGGCCCGCATGTTGTCAGAATTTATAGCCCGGTGTACCGGTAAGAAAAGAATCACACCACCGGAGGCCTATCATCAGAATGCCCTACGCCAGCGTCCACAAGCCCGGACAGGTGACAAAACCAGCATGGGTAGCAGAACCCCACTACTGATGGTCGCACCCTCGACGCAAGCCGCTCAACCCAGCAGAAGGTGCAGCAATGGGACGACCAGCCCGCCACCTCGCACACAGCAGTGGGATAGAGAACGGATGCTCTAGCAACTCCGGCCGACACCCCACCTACGAAGGCAGAGAGACAAGCCCATTGGAAAGAGCTCCTAAAGGGGAACGGCGGGCACACGGCAGCCTGCATAACCCGGCACAGCTAGCACCGGAGATCCCGGTGGAGCTCCAAAAGGCCGGGAGATGGGTCCGCCGTGCCCTCATACGGAGGCCCGCAGCCCCACAGCAGGCTACCCAATCCGCCGAGGCAGCCAGTTTGCCCGGCCCCTCTCCATTAGCCCGGGTCGAAGCCCAGTATCCAGCCCACACCTGACCGAATTCGGAGGTCGGAGATAGGACCATTTGGACGGAGCTAGCATCTCCCAGTGCACCACCACCCTTACGGGTTACAAGAGCCGGACCCCGACTCCCCGGTTAAGCCACCAGTTATTGCACACTCCGACCCCTTGAGGGCCTCTACGCCACGGCACAGCGGCGTAGCCAGAAATTTTTAAAGGCGGGAGTCAAGAAGGGTATGGAAATTTTGGATCCGGCAACACCCATTCTGGTCTACGCCACTGCCATGGCTGTTTGAGATGAGATATTTCTTGCATCAGGTGTGCAGTCGCTAGCCGCAGGATGATTTGAACTTAAGTGATCAACCAGTGGCTTTAATTCAATAATCAACGAGTTGACATCTGCAAGAAATGAAGTCTCAAATAACATACCGCAAAATCTAAATTGCCAGAGTTATTTAGATTTCTTGAGAAATGAGTTAGAACAACAACTTGACGAACTGCCGTTGGCGCAACGAGCAATACTGTGGTTTCAGCAAGACGGTGCTCCGCCTCATTACCACAGAGCCGTGAGAAATTACCTAAACAACGAATTTCCACAACGATGGATAGGGAGCAACGGTCCCGTACACTGGCCAGCAAGGTCGCCAGATCTGACACCGTTGGATTTCTTTCTTTGTGGTTTCGTCAAGGACAAGGTGTACGCCACTCTGGTTGAGACCATTGAAGAGCTGCGTCAACGAATTGTAAGCGCTTGCCGGGAAGTAACCCCGGAAATTATTCAAGCCACCTTTGACAATATGATTGTTCGCGCCCAAGCCTGCATCGCAGCCGAAGGTGGTATTTTCGAAACGTACTTATTTTGTTTGTAAGTAGATAAATAAAATGTTCTTTGTTTTTTCAAAAAATTCTCATTTTTCATCCTACGAAACTAAATCGTGTAATACCTTCTTCGCCATTATGTCCTCGATTTTTTCAGCGGTGTTTATTGCATTTAACAAAAGATTAACAAATTTCTGACTCTCATAAAGTTACACTACTCTCCCAATGGAATCCAAAAAAAGTTATTTTAGCTTGCCCAACTTGTCACTTTTTCAAGTCGTATTTTGTCAGTGAAAAAGACGTCTATTTGTTCGCACCATCGCTATTTGTACGTTTTCGGTAACGCTCTACAAGTTTCTCATTGACAATTTTCTTATAGCACCTAGCGGTTAAAATTTAAATTTTCATAAAACGTGAAAATATTTTTCGGTTCAGATGCAAATTTGGTAGGAAGTGTCCCCCGGCACGTATAATGTATAGTACCAGGAGACATGACTAGGAGTTCACAGCCGGGCGATTTTCCCAACGCGCGCTGTTAACGAAAAACGTGTCTTTCCCTTCTCTAACTTTTACCCCCCCCCCCCCAACCTAGGTATCTCCAGTCTCGGAGACGGACCCAAGATGAAATATTTTAGTGGCGTTCTCTAGCGAGTATTGTGGGAACTACCGCTGAAGAAAAAACCAGTTCTGACTGGGTTGTAGAGCCGCCACTGACTTACGAGAGCTTCCACCGCGTCTCCCAGAGGGCGCAATGTTGATAGTAAAGTATCTCACGCGACGGCCGAGAATAAAAGGGAACGGCAGAGAGAAAATTCGAGGGGTGGGTAGAAAAGCGGGGGTTATTGGGAAAAGCGGGTTTTGTGTTCACGACGCCGGGGTCCATTCACCGCGGCAACCGCTGTCAACTCCTAGTCATGTCTCCTGATAGTACAAATTTCAACTTTCTAGAAAACATAGTTTTTGAAAGAAAATCACTTTTTCAAGCAAAAAAAAACCCTATATATCGGCGTTGGTTTTCTTAAATAATAATAATAATAATAATCAGCTAAGCTTATATCCAAGGCACCACCTTAGGCCTAAGTCATCGAGCGACTTTTAAAGCCTTTAATTCAGGTGGCCGGGTTACAATGCGTAGGAGGGTGGTGCCACCCAATGTTTACCAGGATAATATTTTATGAAACTTATTTAAATTCAATTTACAGTGGATGCTTTGAAAAAACGACTTGACTTACTTATAGGGGTAGCTAGGGTTTCGAGACTCTCTAAAATAATTGGGTGACTAGGGTTTTGGGAAAGTAATGAACTTCATTACTATACAATTTTACTTCACAAAAAAATCAAAGATTATTACTTACAATTCGTGTACCAGAGGTGACTAGGAATTGCCAACCTTGTTATTTTCAGTTCCATGTCAATATTCGTACCTGTAAAAATTAGTGTAGTTATATTACTTATTTGCTGAGTGTTAAAAGAAAACTCATAACAAAGATTTAAACTATCGCTATTAACCGGCCTGAAGAATCTTCTTCATTTTCTTTCCAATGAAAGTCTAATGTTTTACCAAGATAATTCAATTATAAAATTGAATATCTTGAGCTTTTGAACGCTGTCGAAAATTCCGATCCACCTCATCCTCCCTCCCAGCGCTTTATCGTTCTTGCACGTGAACGCCATCTAGGTGATTCAATTTATTAAAATTAAATTAATTAAATATTTTAATGTAATTTAGTTAAAATAAATATTTATACATAGAATTTCATTTTTATTTGGTGTCATAAAAGTAAAGTAATTTGATAAATTGCTTTCGGAATTAATAGACCCCACCAGGAGCCGCTAGAGGTGGAGGACTCTAATTTTGAAAAAAAATCACATTATTCCGCCATAAAAATCTGGTTATCCTTGATTTTCCTTACGCGTTTCTTATTAATTGGTTGGTCAAAACATTATTTCCCTGATATTTCAACCTTATTCACACTTGAGAAAGCGTTCTAAAAATGTTCATGGTCCTTACCACCAATGTCAGGAGTGGATCACAAAGGAGTTTAGGTCGCTACCTTCTGCTGTACTGCGGCCAGTTGGTCTTTTGGACGTTTACAAATTTAAAAAAAAATTCGTACACAGCGCCGCGCTAACTGCCGCAAATGTGAACTAAAAATTTAGGCCAATGAAAGCCCTGGAAATTTTACTGATGGACGCTGGGAAATCGATAATCCCCACCCTCTATAGATTTCAAATTTCGTCTGCTTAGACTAAACAAGGCTTAGGTACTTTTTATTTAGGGGCTCGGTCATAAAATGAAATTAGATGTTGTTTTAAGTTATTTAGAGAAATAAATAGAAAATGAAAAGCTAAGTGATACTCGTCTTAATATAATAGAATGTTTCAAAGCTACTACTACGCCAAACATTTCCGAATTTATTCTTGAATTAATTGAAAACTACCAAAGAGTAGAAAAAGATATTATCAAAGATGAACTACCCAAACCGAAAAGGACAGGTTAGCCAAGAAAACAAGGACCTATTATAGCCTGTACTGTTGCCGAAGGTAGTCAACAACCAATTAGACGTACGAAATTTGCAATGGTAAAGTTTTTATTTGTGTATCATGAAAAGTCAATGTTGTTGTCAGAAGGTTATTTCGCTACTTTAAAAGGCCAGGTAAAAGATGTTCCCCCAAATGAATTGCAGTCGTTAATAGCATTTGTTATCCGCAAAGTATTTGAATGTGGTCAGTTTGTTGACCAGTAACAAAAATGGGGTGAATTACTAATGAAACACCCAATCATTCTTATGAATATGAAAGTTTTAGTGCGCTATTAAGACTCGGGGGTGGTGGGCTTGGTGGTATGAGAAAAGCTAGTTTTAAAGGAAAAAAAAGAACCAATCAGCACAACAAGTCATTGAACAACATAAGCTTTTTAAAATGACAATCCTTTTAAAAATGACCAAATCAGAAAAGGAACACCTCCCTACTGAACTGAAAATTCGAGATGAAGGTGGCTTGTTATTTCCAAAACTGGGGTCTCTTCCCTTCATAACGACAGTTAATCAGGAAACTATGAAATTCGCAAATGGGAAATGCCTTAACCAATATGGAGTTAAATTAATCAAGGTTACAACTGGAAATGTCTTTGGGTGAGTAGGTGAACCATGTGACTTATATGAAGATGGGATTCTTAAAGAAAACGTAAACGTGGTAAGCAAAGACATTTGCAACATTTTTTTCAAAATATGGCTTCGAAAACTTGTCCACTGTCGTATCCAGGAATTTGAAACTAGTCATTTTAAAATGCAAAAAGAGAACAGAACTGACATTCGCCTAAGAGACAATTTATTGGCCCTATCATCGCGTCAAACAAAATTGAAAAATAAAAATAAACTTAAGCCTACCAGGAAGAGAAAAGTACCTGAAAGTGATACCAATTTTGAAAAGGACACTCTTCCTCGCCCTAGTCAATTGAATCCTAATATTGGGCAGCGTGGAATAACACGATGTTGTAGGAAATTACCTAAGAGAGTTCTCTTAAAAGAGTTTCAGTCTTAATATTAGTACAAACACCGAATACAAACTTAGAAGCTGATACTTCATAATATTTCTACTTTTTTAGTTTGTGATAAAGTTCCTATTTTTGTAATAAATATTCGGCTCAAGATGTTTTGAAGAAAAAACACCTTTTAATCATTTTTGGTTTGTTCCTATTTTGTGATAATTCTCACTCAATAACTCGGGGAATTAATTTAAAAATGTTTTGCTAGAAACCGTTATATTTTGAAATTAGGGATATTTAGTCATTTTAGTCTGGTCTGGGATATGTTTTTGTGGCCCAAATAAAATAGAGTTTATTTTAAAATATTAATAAATTTATTCAGATACTAGCGGTTAAAAAATATTTAAATTGGTTTAAAGAAAAGGTTGATTTCAATTCTCCCATTCTAACGTACAAAGGAGCATCCCGGTAATGTTTATTTGATGAATGTCGTCCTGATACGTTCACTCTAGTTGCAACAGCCTTACGTGCAAGCAAATAGATTATGCTAGAGAGTTTGCTACCTGTTGCATATTTAAATTGGGAAAATAAACTTTCCACAGCGCTACCATTTATTCTGCTAGGAGATTTAAAATAGGTAGGATTTATTGAAAGGAAATCTAAAACTGTGGAGAATAGCTCACAGTTCTGGGAGAGCGTTAATAGCGAGTTTAACTATTTAAATTAATACGACTAAAATAATGAAAATGAACTTGGTTTTATTTGGAATACATATACATGATTCGGAGGCACGTCCTCCTTCTCTCCTTTTCTTACAAGTGACTGTTCTTTTTCGGGCCAAGCCCTTACAAACTGGTTTTTTCCATTGCGCGTTTTTATTCCCCTTTAACCCCCTTGGACAGTGTCCGAATTCTTCGCAAAATTTTACTGGTGCAGTATCGCCATCTAGTTACAAATATTCAACACAAAAAATAACTCTATTCATAACAAAAACTAAGCCTTCCAGTCCAAAGAGTTTTTTTTAAAAGTTCAACAATCCAATTTTCAAAAAATTTAACACCTTCCTTTATTGCATACTCAACCTTTCTACAGGGGGGAAAATAACAAACCCCGATTTTCCCTTTGGCTATTTTGCGTGGAGTTTCTGACGTTTCGGGATGTCAAAAACATTTTCGGTTGCCATGACAAAACGAATGGGCAGTTCAACTTTTCCCTGTGTGAACAAAATCGGGAATAACCACCTCGGATAGCCTCCTTATCTTAGAGGTTAAAAACATAATTAACTATTATTGAATGTTTACTTTCGTAACAACATAATGCATTTTATATCAATTCATACAACTTATTCTATTTTTTTTTAATATTTAAATATTGTTAGATTTAACTATGCATGTAGATCGTAGTATTTGCCCCGCCATAAACGAATGAGGTCTTACCCAAAATTTGCAGGGTAACACATAAATAACCAGTTTTCAGAAATCTTCATTGTTATACTAAAGATTGAATAATAAAGTATTTCGCTACTCGTTTTACATATAATCTGACAAAGGCTGGGTAGAACGATTCCAGTAAGAATTATCATTAGAAATTTGGATCGCTCAGTCCCGTACAATACATTTTTGACACCAAGTGCGAAGCTATAGCATATTCTCAAGTGCACCTGGGATATGAATCATGATAAAATCCACGGTGGTCTCTTCATAATGCCCTACGCAAGCGTAGACAGCCCAAACGGGTGACCATTGACCAACAGCCATGTGTCGTTAGAAAACCCCACTGATGGCACAATTGAGGTTTTAAACATTTCGTTAAATTCTATACAACCTTTAGTTGTTCAAAATCTGTAATTAAGTAAAAACTTTAAAAGAAATTTCAAAAGAAGTTTTATTAGTGCATCATTATTTTGATGTGAATTAATTACGATTTGCCCTCTTGGGCTCCGAGGGTTTCAGCCAAAAACAAGTCAAAAGGAAAAAATATTAAGTGTTTTATGTTCTGTTTAAGTTCACGCAATAAATTATGTATTTATTTATAATTAGGGAGAGTGAGCATGTTGAGACAAGTTGTGCTTTTGCTCCTAGTCCCCTAATTTTTGAATAGTAGCCGCATTATCCCTAAAGATAAAAAACAGACCGGTAACTTACGTCTTCCAACACAATTGAAACTAACTAGTTTACCAGGACTAGCCTAAATTAGTTTAAACTAGAGAGTCACTTCTAGGCTTAAGACAACAACGTAACACTTACCATGAACGTTTTTAAAAAAGTATTGTAGTTGACGGGGTAACCTTGGATTAACAAAACACAGGGATATCCCACAGAAGCAAAAACGCGGAAACGATTGCTGTTAACCCTCTTTCGGTGAAAATCGGTTACCGGCCGCAAATGGAAACGGGCATGCGCGAAAAGTGTGTCAGTTGGAAAGTTTGGGAGGGGTGAAAATTCCCAGGGGAACGTCACTTCCGTCGGCTTGCTTAATGTTCTCCACCTGAGAATTAAAATGTTCAGTGAACATACATTTGCGTTTTTGGGTATTGAACCTTTCGAAGCAAGCAACTCAACCAATCTCGTCAAAGGTAAGAACTTAATTAAAAGAAATGTATACTTTAAGATGATATTAATTAAAATCTTACCAAAATATTAGGATGAAAAAGAAACTGTGATAATAGGCCTAGGCTCAACACGTGGCGGAAGATGTAATAAGGTTAAGAAAAAAACCACGAATGAAGAACGTGGAAAAACGTTAGTAACCAATCTAATTTCATGAAATAAGTATTTCAAATAATAATTTATGTAATAGTATTTGTTGATGAAATTTTTGTTGAAATTGTAGATTGAATAAGGAAAACCCAAAGGGGTAGAAATCAAAACAACGGAAGAATAAATCAGCTAATGAAATTACTAAACCATTGGTAACAAAACCTTTAAAGGAAAATAAACAGATCACGATAAATGAAAATGAACCATCTATTTTTGTAAGTTCTACAATAGAACTAAATATCTATAAATATTTTAATTTAATGCTTTTCTTACTAGAGGAATAATGGAGTAAAAGTGAAACCAAAGGGTAATCTGCACATTAAACCTCACATCATTGAAGGTAGTTTTGAATCATGATATCATAATTTCGTAATTCTTTAACTAACTGGAATTATCTTTAGAGTTTGAGTACGAAAAAGTATTTTCTGGTGTCTGGTGTAATTCCGTTAAAAATGAAGAGCTGAAAATGTATACTGCTGTTTGGAATGGCGGAAAAGTATTAAAATTGATTGAAAACTTTCAGATAGGGTCTAATCTTTTCTACCAGATGAAAGATTTTTTTCAAGAAATTTTTACTAAAACTAGCAGCGATGCTCTGTATCTCAAATTCAAGAGGTCATTAAAGTGTCACAAAGACTCTAAAGAAATTGTTGAAGCGCTCCAAGAAATTGATGTAAATATTCTTTATGTATAAACATTTTTTACTTTATTAATATGATATACTTTTACTTAGAATGGTAACGAGCTTTCACTGGTAGAAAAAAAATGGCCCTTGATATTTTCATGAACCAGATGTATGCATGTGGAATCCACGAAGCAAAAGTGAAAAATTGTTATTCAAAAGTAGAATGCATTAATGATGAAGCTAACGAACAAGACGTTTTGTGCTACGTTGGTGGATTTATTTTGAACAATTTTTTAAAACCAAAAAGCAGCGTGGACTGTAAAAAAATAGGGAATACTTTAAAAGAACTTCATCCTGAACTTATACCTCAGAAAATAAGATCGTGGACAGATGCCCAAAATAGAAAAGCCTTGAAGTACCCAACAAGTGATGGGCGCAAACTATTAGGCATGTCAAAAAAGATAAACAATTATTATAACGAAAACTTTTTAAGTGAGAAAAAAAAGGGCAATTGCTGCAATACTGACCGATAGCGAACTGAAGAAATTGTGGAAAGAAATTTGTGAAAAGTCCGATTTCCAAGATGAAATAGGAGAAGTTGTGTTATCTCAACATTTATAAACACTAATGGCAAAGGCCACACCAACAAATTAAGAAACATTAACAAAGCAAAAGACAGAAGGAAACAACTAGATACAAAATTGAGAAGTAAAGCGAAAACGAAAGAAAAGATAATAGCTGAAGAAAGTCTTAAACTAAAAACTGCTATACTTCTAGCTTAGTCATTTGTTTGTGCGGTAAATGTTGCCAATGAGCGGGAATTTTCCCGTTTTCCGGGAATTTTCGACAGTGATTTAGCTAGGAGGGAAAAAGTGAATTTTTGTCGAAATACTTCGATTTGGCGGGAATTTTTAATTTTACAAATATATTTGGTGCCGACCCAATTTCAATTGCTAAAGTCAGTTAAAGGGGCTAGGAACTATCGGAGGGAAAATTTAGGGAAAATGGTGGCAGCACGTAGCGTAGCGGCCGTCAACTTGCCGCCGTTTTTCCGAAATTTTCCCGCCGAGCGCCCGTTAAATCTCTTAAATTCTAAGCGAAGGTCCAGTGGGAATTCCCAACTGGAGAAGTTTTTATTTCATAACGGTCTTGTGAAGCTAGAAGTATTGGGCAAAAAACGAGTAATTGATATTTCTAAATACCAGTTTAGCCGTATAATTATGTCCAAAGATTTTGAAGATGGTTATTTAACTCCGCCTAAATCCAAAAGAGGAGCCGAGTCACAATCATCCAAAGGTTCGAAGAAAATGAAACTTAAGCATTTTAAAGACAGTTGGCTAGAAATGGACCAGTTTAAAGGTTGGTTAAGGGCCTTGAAAGCGGAACCATTAAAAGCTTTTTGCATTGCATGTAACTCAAAAATTGCATGTGGAAAAAGTAAAATAGAAAAGCACGCGAAGGGTGCAAAACCCGTTCAAAACGTTAAAAGCGTTGCAAACAACACTGTTAAAAATAAAGGTTTAAAAAACGACCAAAATTGGACTTTAAATTATTTCAAACCATTTGGTTACTGAAAAAGGTCTAATCAATTATTTTATACCCATTTTACTCTTTCATGTTTAATACAATACCTTTTGGGGTATTGAAAGGGAACGTGCCCAAAGAATAAACCTTTTCCAGTCCTGGTGGTAAAGGTATAAAAATGTTATGTTCTAACATTTAGTCCTTTTGAATACCCATTTAATTCCCTTAAACGAAGAAAAAAATGATACGGACCAATTTCGAGACTAGTATTTGAATACTACGTTATTTCTTTTTTAATATTTTCTTTAAAATAACATAATGCGAAGAAATTTCAATCACCAGGAATATTTAACTAAGGTTAAGTCTTTAAAAATTTGATAACATATAACCCTGAATGGTCTTAAATATTGGAAAATGTTTTAAACAATTTAGAGGTCTAAAATAAGACCTTTATTTTAAACAGTGAACAATAGCCTTTTTTCGAGTATGAAACAAAATAAAGAAATTGAAAACAATGACGTGAAAATGGCAGAAATTTGATTAGCAGCATTTCACACAATTGATCATTTAACTCCTGTTTTAAAAGAATGTTTCCATGATTCGAAAATAGCTAAAGAATTTTCGTTAGGTCGCACTAAATGCACTGCTTTTGTGAAAAATGTTTTAGCTAAAGTTGAAACTGAAAAGACGGTTAAGACTATTCAGAACAATAAGTTTTCTATTTTATTAGACGAGAGTACCAACATTTCCGAGCACAAAAACTTATTTTTATTGGTTAGTTATGTCGACGAAATTACTGGTAAAGCGAAAACAGAACTGCTAGAGTTAATTAAATTGGACGCCAGAGATTGTTCAGGAGATAAATTGTACTGCGCGTTTAAGGAATGTTTAAAAAAATACCAAGTACCCGTCAATAATGTTATAGCTGTAGCCTCCGATGGTTGTGCTACCATGGTGGGAGTTAACAACTCCTTCATGAGTAGGTTGAAAATAGAAGTACCGAAAGTCATTTTATTAAAATGTATCTGCCATTCTTCGGCTCTAGTTGCAAGCAAAGCTTGCGCGAAGTTACCTAGGTCGTGTGAAGAATTAATAAGGGGCTTGTCTACCTACACTTCAGGAAGCGCTAAAAGATGCGCCGTACTTCATGAGTTTCAAGAGTATTTCAGTGAAGACTCAAAAAAGATTTTAAAACTAGCAAATACACGGTGGCTATGCCTACATTCATGCTTGGTCCGAATTTTAGACAATTGGAATGCTCTTGAGCAATATTTTCAATTGGCCGTAGTGGAAGATGGCCTAAAGAGCGTAGAAACAATTTTAAATGAGCTACGTAACCATTATACAAAAGTATATTTCTATTTTTTGAAGTATTCTTTAAGTTATTTTAACTCTTTTTTAACGCCCTATTTCAATCGCGAAAAATTTTAATTCATAAGTTGTCCGACAGTCCCGAGAAACTAGTTAGAGAAATAGGGCAATTTTTTTGAAAAACGAGGTGTTACTGAAGCAATCTAATATCAAGACCTTGGTAGCTGAAAATCCAAGAAATCAAGTACCTCTTGAAAAAGTGTATCTTGGTCCAGAAGCTGAAACGTTTTTGCTTACTCTACCCAAGGAAACGAAACTAGAACAAGAAAATATAAGGAAGAAATGTCTGGAGTTCTACATTAAAGCGCTAACAGAAATGCAAAGCAGACTCCCTTTAAGCAACAGCCTTTACAAAAGCTTCAAGTTTATCGACCCAAACGTGGCACTTCTAGGTAAAGGAAGAGAAGAGATAGGTGACTTAAGTCAACTGGCTAATATTTTTGAAGAACTCGATTTGAATAGTTTGGCAATAGAATGGAGAAGTTTGCCATTTTCTTTCAGTGAAGTAGAAAAAAAAACAATTAACTAGTTTAGAATTAGATGACATGTGGCACCAAATTTCGCAAATTAAAAAGTTTGAAGATAATTTTAAATTTAAAAATCTAAGCCGCTAAGCGAAATTAATAATTTCGCTACAAATTTCCAACGCTGAAGCAGAGATAACTTTTTCAAAAGTGACGGACATTACAACTAAAAAACCATCTTCGAAGCTAGGAGTTTAAATTGTATAACTTTTAAACCAGAAAGTAGTAGTAACGTTAATATGTATAAAAATGATGAATAAATTTTGTATTCTTAAGAGATTGAATAAACGCTTTAAATAAACCCGTTCTCCTTTTACTACAAACATTGGGGGGTGCTATGGAAAAAATTTGAATCAAGCGCCACAAACCCTCGGTACGCCACTGAGCGTGCCCCCTTAGTAATTGGTCGGGTCCCCTCAACTGAAAAATCCAGGCTACAGGCCTGATTTCCACCAAAAACATAATTGCGGGAATTTTTTAAATCAAGCGGGAATTTTTAAAACCGAGAGAGGGAATTTTCAATTGAAAACATTGGCAACACTACTCCGGTTTTTCAGGGCATGATTTGTGAGTTTCCCAGAGCCCTGAAAAATTGAATTGTGAGTTCCTGAGCCTTGGAAAAATTTACTCGTGAGTTCAGTCTAGAATAATCTAGAATATGAAACTCAATTATCTCCGGCAATGCCTTTGCTGTTGATACAATGAAATATGTTAAACAATGCTCTCTAAAATTTAACATCTACATGTAAAGAGATTCCTTCTTGACTATCGTAGACCTTGCAAGGTTTCCTGACTCAGTAACATTTTTTTTATCTTATCTCCTTCCTGGCTTTGCTTTTACGTTAGCTTCCCATTCATCGAAATACTTGAGAAAAACATCCTTTAGCCACTTATGAAAGAAAAGGAACTCTCCGAAATCAGTTCTGAGAGTATTTGCTACAGACTGACTTAGCACTTGTGCGGCCAGTTTAACATTCATACGATTTTGCAGATTTATGTGACTCGATGTTAATTTGTGTAACTTTTTCAGATTTCCACTCTCATCCATGTCCTTGCTATGCAATAACCGTATAGTGTCCCAAACTTGCAACCTACTGAACTGTTGGCAAGCCTTGAAATATGGTAAACAATGCTCTCTAAAATTTAACATCTAAAGAGATTCTTACTTGACTGTCGTAGACCTTGCAAGGTTTCCGGACTCAGTAACATCTTTTTTTATCTTCTCTCCTTCAGCTGTCTTTGCTTTTACGTAAGCTTCCCAGTCATCGAAATACTTGAGAAAAACATCCTTCAGCCACTTATGAAAGAAAAAAAAACCGTTATTTTTGTATTTTCAAGTCAGAATGAGTAATAAATTAATCTTACAGTTAGTCGCCAATCATCTGTTGAACGAAAAGGTTCCACATTTGGATTAGCGGTAAAAAATTCAGTAAATGGGTGGCCAACATTGAAAATTTCGAACCATCAATTGACCATTTCAACGAATCGCACAGTTTCAGGATAGGACTCTCCGAAATCAGTTTTGAGAGCATTTGCTACAGACTGACTTAGCACTTGTGTGGCCAGTTTAACATTCATACGATTTTGCAGATTAATGTGACTCGATGTTAATTTGTGTAACTTTTTCAGATTTCCACTCTCATCCATGTCCTTGCTATACAATAACCGTATAGTGTCCCAAACTAGATATTCATCATTCAGCTGCATTAAGCGGTACTTGCAACCTACTGAACTGTTGGCAAGGCAATTACGAACAGTTTTCAAGAGATGAGGAGCGTCAAAAAGGAAAAACCAATTTCTCTCTTCATTTCCAGAATAGGGATTTTTACACTTAAAAGATGCTTCTCCAGCATTCATCGCAAAACATTTTATATTTTTTGCGGCACCATCTCCAGTGGCGTCGCCAGGGGTGGAAGTTTGGGGGCGCTTAAGCCACAAACCCTGGAGGGATGTCCGTTGGGGGGAGGGAGTGGGAGTATCACCCCTAAAGTTTAGTTTTCGATGAACCTTTTTTGGACCAATTAACTCTTTTCAAGACAAATTCCAAGATTTCGCCTAAATTAAGAAGGAGTTGGCGCATACCTCGAATCCTCGGTACGCCCTGTTTTATGTGGTTCTTAATATTTACTTTCACCGGGTAAACCGGCTTTACAAAAAAATAATTTCCTTTTGTTTAGAATAGGAGGGTAACGAGAGTAGCCAGTAAACATAGAAATAAAGGTATATAACGACACATTTGAAAAACTCAAGAGCGAAGCGGGACACACTTTTGATGGTTTTACTAAAATTTTTCGGAAATTTTAGTAGAAGCAATAGTTTCAATTTAGGAGGCGTTTATAAGAAATTTTAGGTGGCGCTTTTAAGAAATTTTAGGTGGCGCTTCTGAAATATTACAGGTGGCTCAAGCGCCTCCTAAAACAGCCTAGCGACGCCACTGACCATCTCCAACTACGCACAAAACTTTAATACCGCATTTTTCTTATTTCATAATAGCTTCCCATATTAGAGAATGGGTTGCAAAATGAGCAAAAGGGTATTTATACCCTGATGTGATACCCCGTATCATGAATTGAAGTACGTGTGTTGCCACTGATTTTTCTTTATAATTTTCCACCTCCAAATCATTCAAAGACTTCCTGAACTGACTTGTGAGTTAAGATGTGTATGACCTACTATATCGCCTGTATCTACTCTGTATACTAAGTCTTTTTCAATGCTAATTTCATCCAAGAGCAAACAAAAATATTCTTGATGAGGTTGATCTAATTTTGGCGTATCATTTTGTATTTTTCAGAATGAATCTTGGTTAAATCCAGGTCTGGTAAGAATCTTTTCCGAGTGTCGATCCAAGGTGTTTTTAGAGGGGAGTGTCATAATGCCGGATTTACAGATAACTCGGTAAAGTGAAGAAGATTTTAGATGCATGTACATGCACCACTTGATTATTAGTGGATGTCATCGCCGCCTATTTTTCTGTGTCCTTAACATGTACAATTGTACGTTGAGAAAAAGTGTTCTAAACTCTTTGCTGCCAGCAATGAGAACCATATCTTTGGTGTCAGATTTTTCGTTTATTTGGTTGATTTTATCTTGGATAAGTTTTAATAAAGATTTGTGGTTATCATCTGACACCAATACTGCTTTATTAGCAATATCTTTTGTTAATCTTTTTTTTTAATACTTCTCAGCTTCTCTTTCAGTTTCGCACTCTCATACTTCGTTTCTTTTAGACAAGTTACAAGATCAGTTTTACTCACATTTCCAAATCGAAGAGTACTTTTTTCGTTGATTACGACTCAAAGTGGATTGGAAACAAGCTCTTTGCTTTAAGCAAAAGAAGCATCGGGTTCTCTTGTCATCTAATAATAATAATCAGCAAGAATGGCTATGGACTGTGCCAGATACCGCACTTAAAAAGCCACGTACTTTACCTCCCTCTCTAAAGATTATTTTAAATTTTTCTTAAGCATTACCACAACACGTTTTCCATTTACTTATTTGTTTAATCAACAACAATAGTTGTTCTTGACTATTAACAAATTTTGGCAATTTTGACAAAATATACCCATTTGTAATTGTTTTCCCTAGTGATTCGTATTCAACTTCAAATGTTTCTGTTATGGAAAGACCAGATAAGAACCCTCCTTTATCTTCTTCTAATTTTCTCATTTTGTACCATCCTTTAGCAAATAAAGCTGACCAATTCATTGACACAGAAAGTCTATCAAACGTGTCTTTCAAACTCAGAACAGTTTTCATTTCCACTGCCAGTTCCTTACGATTTGCAATTACTTGGTTACCAGTTTCCAAAATGGTGTCTAAAGATTCGCAAGCTTTCTTCGCTTCTTGGAAAATCAATGGCAAACCAGGCAATAAGACACTTGCTGACACTTCCAAACTAGAATCTAGGATCGGCAGTAAAGATTTACAAGCTGTATTTTCTTTTTGGGAAAGCAAAGTTATATTTTTTTCTGAATCTAAAGTTGATGATTTCATTGAGTCCAGCTGGCTTGAACTGCTATTTTGGTCCTTGAGGACATATAAAGGTTTCACCGATTCTTGCGGGGGATGCCATACTCGTTTCAGTATAGAAACATTTTCCTTTTAAATGGAGTGACAATTTATTTCCATCACCGATACACTTAATATATTTACCTTTTGTTCTTTTATTGCATCAGGAAAATTTGCAGTGGGTCCCTTTTCACCAACAAAGTGCTTTCAACAGACATATATAGTATCCCTGTTCACACGTGATACTGGGAAATCTGGCCTATTTAGAAATTAATCAATTTTTTGCATTTTGGTAAGTCAGACTTTGGTTTGGGAAAGATGATAAACGTAACTCCTTGCATATAATCCTTATGACAAAATCTCGAGTCACTGTTGCATTTGGATTTAATACATCTCTTTATACGAGTCATGTTGATGTTAAGTTAACCCTTTGTACTAATAAAAGGTCTTATAAAAACCAGGTATTTCTGGAACATTACCGTTTATAGTCAAATGTTACCTTGCTTTGGAACAAACTAAAATGTATATTAAATAAACTAACTTTAATTTAAGCCGATATTTTACGCGTATTTTAAACCCTAAGATAACTTACAGAATGATAAAGCAAATGGCAAGTTTTTACCAACTAGGCCTACTACCAGATGATACAATCTAAATTACAATTACGTCATTCATGTTGTAAATGTTGCTGACATAATCGGATACATAGTTTTTCTCTCCACTGTTTCTGATATCACTAAGCTGCTCTATGAACACATTTTTTATCAAGAAGAAGTTATTGGGATCAATCACATCAATTAAAGTATTATGCTGTTGCATCTATAAGATTTAACTTGAAAAATTACCATTTTTTAAGTGTTTGGGTTTAAAACACATTTTGTACCAAAATCATAAAAAAATTGTTTATTTTTCTACCTTTAAACAGAGAAAGTCCATATTACCAAGCGGTAGCTCTACTATTTGAAAAGCATAAATATCATTATATTGCTCTTGAAAGGTCTAACCTTAAAGTAATTAGCTTTGGGTTAGTTAGTTTTTAAAACAGAGCTTTAATATCATGTCAAGTTACAAAGTTACATCTATTAAAAAAGGATATCGCATATTAACAATGAGTGAATGAATGTGGCGTATTACAATTAAACAATAATAAAAAATGCAATAGTACGCAATACAATTCAGTTTATGACAAAAGGGTTTCCGGTTATTCCAAGGTCATTTAAGTAACTTTCGGGATTAGGAGACCGTTCACGAAAGACAGTGAGACGCGATATCACAATTCGCTTAATTTTATTGAATAAAAGGCCGCTTGTGGTGTTGGGGGAAAATGTTTGGAAATTTACAGTTACAGTTATATTATTATTATTAGAGAGGGAATAAAAAAACTCAAGTAGGACACGCTTAGTTATTATAAAAATCATGTTGCAAAAATCATGGTCTCTATGTTGAACTAAAAACCAATAGTCATTTGGTGTGTGCAAGTGATCAGAAAGTTCCCTGATCCATGAAAGTGCCATTTATGATACCTTCAACAATGGGGCAGTTTAGGTATATATGGCTCAAGTCACCGATGGCTGGGCAGAAGTGGCACGAGGGGGTGTCACAACCGTCCAGGAAGTGAAAGAGCCTAGATGAAGATGGAAGAGCCTTATGGAAGAGCCGCCACTGAACGGCATTCTCCATGCGGGTAGTCAGATTGGAAACACGCGAAGCCATCCACATGAGAGAGATTCTCCGTCCGTGAAAGCCGTTCGCAACAGATTTAGGCATGAAAGGGCGAGGTGGAGTATAATCATGGTGTGCCAGTATCTGGTATATAGTTTTTGTTAAAGTGAAATCAGTTAATTTTAGAGATTCAATCCCGAAGTAGGTGGAGGCTCGCAAGCTAAAGTTAAATGAGGAGAGCGGTCGGATCGTACGAGTACGGCCGGTAGAGTTAAAGAAATTAGGGTAAGCTAAAATTATGGCACCAACGATGTTCTGATGGGCGCGGATAATTAAACGAGAATGATGGCCAGATTGTAGAAGCTCCTCTAAGGGTAGCCAATTGGAGAGAGGGGATCAAGGAAATCCCGCACGCGACAGCGATTTGCGGAAGCGAAGGGATTATGGAGGATACTGCAAAGGGAGTCCCCATTGGGGTCTACGATGAAGCGGTTGTCAAAGAGCCGTAGATCCTCAACTGCGTCAGGCGAGAGGTCATCCTTCTGTAGCACGATCGGCGCCTTGGTCCACGTGAGTAGAGCAGAGGCGTAGATCGTGCCAGAGAAATTCAGGCCACCCGAAGGAAGGCTAGATAAGAAAAACTGAGGAATAGTGTTTAAGGCGGGGAGAAGTCCGTTTAGAACGGTCTTAGCCGTTATGACATGAGGAAGATGGTCATCGCTTGCGTTAATGAGTTCGGCAGACAGAGCTAAGCGGAAGGCTTTGATCTTGGTTTCGACATGGACGAAACCGAGACCACCACACCGTTTGTCGAAAGTAAGTTTCCTCTCCGAAATCCAGTGAAATCCGTCCCAGAAGAACTGAGTCAAAGATCTCTGGACGTCGGAAACGAAATCCTTCGGCGGATTAAGAACCTTGATTCTTTGCCAAAGGACAGAGGAAGCCAGCTGGTTAATTAAAAGGACACGTCCGTAGGCCGAGCAAAGGTGTCGAAGACGATACCATCGACCAAGTACGCGTTGGAGTCTAGTCAAGAGATCAGGCCAATTTTGGAACTCGAAATTGGGGGTGTTTCCTAAGAAAACACCTAGGAATTTTCCACCGTCCGAATCCCACGGCATTCCAAGGGGCTGATCAGTTCGGTGGCGCCAAGCACCACACCACAGGCCAAAAGATTTACGGAAATTTACCAGGGCCCCCGAAACTCGACAATACAGATCGAGGGAGGATTCAAGGATCGGGAAATCCGCGTTCGACCTCAAAAAAGCGTTGAGATCGTCAGCGAAAGACCCGTTAACCAAGCGGGTGCGAGGCGCGCCTTCGCGTAAATCGAGTCGCTTTCGCAAAAGGCAAAGGAGAGGTTCAAGGGCCAGGACGAAAAGGAGACCCGACAATGGGCAGCCCTGACGAATTCCGCGACTAAAGGATATTGGGTAAGTTAAGGATTTATTTATTCGAAGTCGAAAAAATGCGTTGGAGTAAAGAGCGCGTATTTTGGTCAAGTAACTCTCTGGGAAACCGAACCGAATCAGGACGCGGAAAAGAAAAGCGTGATCGACACGATCAAAAGCTTTCTCGAGATCGATATTTACTATCGCGAGATTCTCATTATTCTTTTTCGCGAGAAAAATGAGATCCCGCAAGACGGTGAGAGTTTGGAAAATTGACCTTCCCTTTAGAGTATAGGTTTGACTGGGATGAACGAGAGAACCAACTACCGAGCCCAAACGGGTAGCCAGTAGTTTGGCAAAAAGTTTATAATCACAATTAGTAAGGGAGATGGGACGCCAGTTTTTTATATCTAGGCGGTCTCCGGATTTAGGTATGAGATTTACGACAGATTCGGAGAATCGACTCATTAGGGATGGCTCGGTCAGAATGTCGCGGAAGACGTGTAAAATAATTGGTAGAAGGATATTCCAGAAGGTTAAATAAAATTATATCGGGAGTCCGTCCCGACCAGGGGATTTTCCACGCGAAAGGGACTTGGCTGCGGAGGTTGTCTCTTCGCTAGAGAAATCCGAATTCAGGTCTGCAGCTAAAATCGGGTCAATGGTGGGAAGGTCCGCGAACAGAATCTTTTCATCAGCGTCCGAAGGCTTGAGAGAAGAATCGATGCGATAGAGTTTTTCTTAGAAGTCCGACGCGATGGAACGAACTTCGGAAGGCTCCGTGAACAACTGGCAACCAGGACCGTAGAGACCATGGACGGTGTTGTCCGAGAAAGCTTTTTTCTCGAGGTTAAAGAAAGCTTTGGATGGGGTGTCGATTGCAGTGAAATGCTCGGACCCCGCTCTGAATTGGGAAGCCCGCGCTTTACTTAGCTGCAGTTCACGTAATTCGGTGATGTACAGTTCACGTAATTGAGAGTCGGTAGGGGAACTGGCGATTAAATGTTCGAGTTGTGTCATTCTCGAGTTGTCTCGAGTAATGAGAGCGTGCCACTAAGTAACGCAAAATGATTTTATCTGTGGTTTTACGGTGTCAAACCACCAGAGACCGTAAGAGATGTTTTCCGGTTTTTCAATAGCGATCTGTGTAAGTTTTTCACGCATTTTCGCTTGAAATCTTGAGTCCTCCAGTAAGGAGATTTGAAATCTCCAGTACGGAGCACGTCGAGGCACGGAAGACGACGTGAAGAAATCACAGAGCATGCCGTCATGGTCGGAAAAATAAGTTGGAGCATGTCGCGCGCTCCGTAAGCCGGTGTTGGCAGTCACGTAAACGCGGTCGTGACGCGCGAACACTTCGCCTTTATCGTGATTTTTAGAACGCCATGTGAACGCTCGCAGAGTCGGATTAATGGACCGAAAAGCGTCGGAAAGATCAAGGGCGGCGACGAGATTCTGGAGCGCGTCAGCAACCTTTTTCCTCTGGTCGGTGCAATTGTGACGGTCAAGTGCGGGGTCGAGGGTACATTTGAAGTCCCCACACACATAGATATGGTCGTCATCACTAGCGTTACGAAGCTGACGCAGGACAAAATCGAAAATGGCGATTGCTTTATCGTCGTCTTTCGGTGGAACGTGTATAGCGAAAAGGTGTTTCACGGAGACTGTCGTATCAGGTTTGGACTCACGGAGACGAACGTACACGCAATGGCTCTCGAGGGTTTCGCTATGGTCTAGCTGTGACATGAGTCGAGGCGAAAGAGCGATAGCTACACCAGAGCCGTGAGATTGTGTTGGGAACGCGTGTATGAGACGATAGGACCACAGGGTCCATATAAAGGAGCGAGAGAAAGCCGGTGAAACGTTGGTCTCTTGAAGACAGACGATTTCTGGACGAAAACGGTTTACATAATCAAAGGCGGGGACGCAATTGATCGCGGTGCCCATGCCGCGTATATTTACAGTTAACAGACTAAACATAGTAGATGGAACTATATACATATTTACAGTTAATACAATAAAGTAGAGTGCCCTACACAAATATATACACATAGGGGGGGGGGGGTGTTACGCCTGCGAATTGGCGTGGGTGTCTGAATCAAAATCCGTACCGTGTGGAAAAGAGTAAAGACGACGAATTTCTTTCGCGATATAGGGTAAGAATGGACACTTTTTGTAAAATTCCATTTAAAAACACAAATTTAGAGTAGACTATTTTAAAACGATTTGAAATACAAATAATGAATGTTCATTTTTAATTTACTCTGGTTTTTGGCATTTAAATTTGTGAATTTTTAAAACAATAATTATTTTAAGATATGAAGTGAGTAAGTCAAACATTGGACAAAATAGTTTTGAATTGGACTGGGGGGGGTGCTAACTAAAGACAATAAGGTTTAAAATTAGACACCAATTCGCTAACTTTCGACACTATTAGGAAAACTATATTTTTGGACAATTTCGTCTATCATTGGACATTTAAAAAACATATAACTTAGTGGAAAATTTTGAAAAAAGATTTTTTTAAGATGAAGCCTAATTATACGGTAAATTTGTTTTAAGAAGTAATTTAAGGCAAATAAATAATATGGAAACAAATATTTTAATAGGGTAGATATTGTAATATTACAATATTAATATACATATAAAGATATTAATATATTACATATTATACTTCTGGTGTGCAGTTATCACAGAAATAGTTTACAGTATCCTTGGAAATTTCTCCTTCGGGGTTTTTTGTAAATTTGTAAATTTTTAAGATTTCTAAAATTTCCCGTAGAAATGTATTAGTTTTCTCAAGATTTGTTAAAATTTCAATTCAAATTTACAAATTTTTGCAAGATTTCATAAAAATTTGCGGAAAACCATCAAATTTCATAAGATTTATTAAATTTGAGAATTTTGTCGGAATCGATAAAAAATTTAAAATTTTGCCAAAACATTTGAGAAATTTGAAAAGAGTTTCTTAAATTTAATAAGTAATTTGAAATTTGGAAATTTTCAAATTACTGGCGTGTACGAAATTTGAAAGAGTGTCGGACCCCTCGACTCTTCTTCACTAACAATGCAAGCGAGGCAGCCTCATAGAGGGAACTTGCTACGTGTTTCGTTGATCTCCAAACTCACAGCCGTACGCAGTCCGCCGTCTGCTTTCCCGGGAAATTTGAATATGAAAACTTGTTTTTAAAGTTTCCTTTCAAGCAAAGACCTTAAACTAAATCCTACCTCGTTTAAAATTGAATACAATCGACATGTGATTGATCACAAGGTAGGCTGTCCAATCTTAAACTTTGCACTAGTTAATTTAAATGCTTATAAAAAAGGCAAAACCTTCATTAAATTATAAATTTCGTGTACTAGAAAAACGAGAAATTGCTTAAAATAATACTTAAACAATTTATTTTTATCGCACCATTTCATGTTTGCATGCTATATCTTATTTCCTAAGCCACAAAACTAAATTTCCAATGAAATTTCAAGACATTTTTTCGATAATTTTAGTTGTTTTATTTCAAGACTTGCTGTATAAATTGTCGCGGTGTAAATATTTAGTAATAAATTGCATGTTTTAGGGTATGTTTAAGGCTTCAAATTGAGACCAATTTTGTGCTTTGGCATCAAAGAATACATTTTCAAATAAATATTTTTCAAAAGTGTCCAAACTTCGCCATGTCCATTCTTACCCTCACTCACCATATGTGTATCTAGTGCGGGTGCGATGACGTGCTTTCGAGTCGGCAATAGACGCTATGTTCGGTTCAGTAAATGCCAATACGCGTAATTGACGAGCTAGCGCAGAGGCTGAATCACTGTCTTTGACGATGTCTTCGATGAGGCGACGCTTATCCAGCGCTGACCCAGCTAAGGCTGCGTCCGTAAAAGCGACGAGGGTTGAATAATCCATAATCATTTATTAGTATGATTAAATCTGATTTTATCATGATTAAATGATTAAATCCTGATTGAAACGATTAAATCATGATTAGTATGATTAAATCCAGATTGAAACGATTAAATCGCGATTAGAAATTAGAACGAGAATCAGAATGATTATATTGGTGATTGGACTGATTATATTTGTGGGTGATTAGAACGAGCTGATTATAATAATTTATTAGGTGATAAGAATTATTATTTCGTATTTACGGCGCTCGATAAAATCTCAATTCAATCGATTATACAGATAAAATCGTGATTAAAATGATTAAATATAATTAATATAATTAAATCTAATTAAAATGATTAAATATAATTAAAATGATTAAATATAATTAAAATGATAAAACTAATTAAAATTATTAAATATTATTTAAGTGATTAAATCTAATTAAAATGATTCAATCTAATGAAAGTGATTAAATCTAATTAAAATTAATAAATCCTGATTAAAAAGATTAAATCATGATTAGAATAATTAAACATAATTTAAATCGTGATTAGATTTTTTGATCTTGATTACCCTGATTTAATCACGATTTCACTAAGATTAAGACGCACCCAAAGTGGAAGTGACCTGCCCCTCGTTTTTAGGAAACAATGGGTTTTAAGAAAAACGTCTGATTCTTCAAATCTGAAAAATATTTAAAATGTGGTTAGAATTTAAGGGAAGCTTCTAGATTTCTGAATAGTTATTTTTTTTTGGCCACGTAATTGAGAAAATATTAGTGTCAAGCTCTATATATGTAATTATCAACGGCCGCCGTTTTTTTAAATAAATTAATACGGCGAAACGCAACAACTTCAATAACCTGATCCTTAAATAAAATCGGAAATTAAAGGAATTTTTTAAAGTTTGTATTTAATTTAGATACCCGTAAATGTGCAGTTTAAATTAACGATTTCCTAATCACAAAGATTTTTTTTTGCGAATGAAAAGTTCAATCACGCTTAAATATTCATTTCACTTTAGGGTTATTTAGACCCTGATATTACGAAACTGATCACGATATTAACGGACCTTTTTGATAAAAATTAAGGGATAAAAATGTATTTACAAGAACGTTAAAAAGTGAACAACCACATATCATTTCGCTCAATGACCACTTATCTTACGCAAATTATTTTTTATAGAAACTGTATAATACTTGATATTGGAATTTTAAAAATGCACATGAATGCATAAAAGTTTTGGGAAAATAATTATAACTAAAATAAAATCTTCATGTGCACTTTTGAAATTGTTGTATTTTTATTTTAAATAAAAAAATATTGCCCCGTTAATATTCTTATCGTTCTAGCAGACTACGCCGAAGATGTCCAATTGAAATCGTTGCTCCCGAGGGGTCGGACACTTGCCGTTATTTTGTACGGGATTTCGGGATTTCGTAGAAATTTTGGCGATTTTCTCATTACTTTTTCAAGTGATTTTGGGATTTCAATGATAATTTACCATAGAGAGAGTTAAAAGATTTTGCGATTTTAGACAAAGTGTACGGGATTTTGGTAAATGTCTGACCCCTCGGTTGCTCCAATAGAACCGTCATTTAAAGGAATTGATAAAACATTGTTATTATTAATCTAAAAAATTTAGATCCACGACGTCCAATAAAACTATTGTTAAAATACAAGTTTTTCCAACTAAAAAGTAATTGTGACTAATTAACTCAATAATTAAACACTTTATGATAAAATACATTTAAATCACTCTTTGATGTTCATTTGTCTAGCTGGTTACGTGTTCACGGATTAAATGAAAACTGACTCTATTGACTGATTGAGGTAGAGTTCTTCATTTGGTTATTTAATTGGTCCCAAGGTCTAAAATCTCAAAAGTCGCCGTTTTGAGGTCAGACAGTCTTTAAGGGGGTCAAGCACGATATTTGGCCCTCCCGTGAATCGTCAGCCAGCGGAGGCCGAGACTTTTATTAAACGTGTCATTTTTTTTATTCTTTTAGCTTCAGTGAAACCGCGGGAGATCGCGGTCGTTCCAGCCAGAGCGAGATAGGTAAAAGATCGGTAGTTGTCTCTCATCGCCGCGGGATGGCGACACAAGTTTAGTCCGGAGCGCGGCTCTCTATTTGTACAGCGTAGGATACCTCAAAGTTATTAGTGGCTTACACCCAAAGAATGCGGAGGTCGTGACCCCTCAGTTGGCCTCGTATCGAACCGCAATATCCACACAAGCGTGCAACGGAGATATTGGTTTAGATCTAACAGAGAATTCTACTCGGAGAAAGTATATTTTGGAGGACAAAAGTTGTTTGAGGAAAGTTACTTCTATAACCAATAAGTCTTTAATTATGTCAAAATAAAGTGTTTGTTAGCCTAATTAATAACTGATAGCTGTGTGTGCTACATAAGAAGAAATTTATTTGTAATTTTTGCCACTATTTCCGGAATTTTACAGTCATCTGCAAAACTGGGGAGCAAATTTGTTCAATGAGGGCCCTTTTGGTAACAGGCGACGCGGCAGACAGCACTGATAGCGCAGTAAATGATTATAAATCTACTTAGATTTTAGTTTATCACTTATGACTATAGTGTATTGCGTTAAATATAATAATTTGAATTATCTTAAAATTTAAGTTCCACCAGTGCGATACATTTAAAAGTCAAAAGGTTGAATTATATTTCCCTAAGTTTGCCAATTATTCGAAATATTTACTGATATGTTTGTCTTGAGTGACGTATGAATGACACCTTAGCAAAATTAGAAGCGACTCTAACGAGAAACATTCGCAAATTTAAAATAATTTTTTACCCGCTGGTCTTGCCCACTCTGACTGTGAGATAAAATAATTAAGTCTAACGAAATTAATTTAGTAGTAGTAATTGTTTTTGTCGGCGTAATTATAAGTTATTATTTGTAAATGTCGGCCTTAGTTTAAATTGGTGATTATCGGCGCAAGTGTAGGTGATAATTTGTATTTATCGGTATAAGTCTAGGTTATAAATTGTGATTATCACCGTAAGTTTAGATTAAAATTTGTGATTATCGGCATAAGGCTAGGTTATAATTTGTGATTATCAGCATAAGTTTAGATGATCATTTGTGATTATCAGCGTAAGTCTAGGTGATAATTTGTGATTGTCAGTATAAGTCTAGGTTATAATATGTGATTATCGGCTTAAGTCTAGGTGATAATTTGTGATTATCAGCGTAAGTCTAGGTTATAATTTGTGATTATCGGCTGAAGTCTAGGTTATAATTTGTGATTATCAGCGTAAGTCTATGTGATAATTTGTGATTATCAGCATAAGTCTAGGTTATAATTTGTGATTATCGGCTTAAGTGTAGGTTATAATTTGTGATTATCAGCGTAAGTCTAGGTTATAATTTGTGATGATCAGCGTAAGTCTAGGTGATAATTTGTGATTATCGGCTTAAGTGTAGGTTATAATTTGTGATTATCAGCGTAAGTCTAGGTGATTATTTGTGATTATCAGCATAAGTCTAGGTTATAATTTGTGATTATCGGCTGAAGTCTAGGTTATAATTTGTGATTATCAGCGTAAGTCTAGGTGATAATTTGTGATTATCAGCGTAAGTCTAGGTTATAATTTGTGATTATCGGCTTAAGTCTAGGTGATAATTTGTTATTAACCAAATAATTATTTGTTACATTTTGTGATTAGCGATGCATTTTTTGTGGTTATCGATAATGGATTTTTTTTGTTTATCGTTGTAAGTTTTGTGATATTTGATGATGGTTAAACTAGTTTCGTCATACTGAATCTTTTAGTAGTCTTTGTACATTAATTTGTCTACGTATTGAATTTTATACTGCTTGAGATTCTTTGTATTAAAAAATTGTAGGAATGTGGTTTCAACTTATTGAGAAGAAATTCCATGAATAATACCACCTAGACTCATATTTCGCCAGACGATTGTTTAATTTCTATTAATTGTACAGAGTGGTTAGTAATAAAAACAACGTATCTTCACAATTAGATGATATTCCATTATATCAAACGTAAATGAACCGAAGTTATCAGACTGCTATACTCCCCATGTTGGAGGCGTTTTCTTTATGAAGTTACATTTTTACCTCGAATTTGAAATTTTGCGCACTCCTAGGCCGAAAAAAAAAACGTTTCAGTTTTTATGAAAACATTTTTTATACATAGAAATAGCTATACCCACCATTCCCAAGTGCAATTTATCGCGTCAAAAGACGGTGATAGAAATTAGCTTTTATTTGACTCGATTTTCTCATCATTTTCTAAGGTTACCCTCCGATTCTGAGCGCTATTTCGACAACTTCGGTTCATTAACTTATGATTACATTACTCAACGAATAGAAATGCAACCTTATTCAACTCTATGTCCTGCCTTAGCCCTTTTATCAGATTTCTTCGATAATAATGATTCGAATATTTTTTAAAGGAACATGAAAACACAGTTCCCTGGAATAGAAAAGTGTATTCCCCCTTTAGAGGCTTCCCTTATCTCTACGGCAACCCAGCGCGAGCCAGAATCGCGGAGAAGTGTTTAGCGCCGCCTTTTATCTAAATGTTTTTATAATGTTCTGAATAATAATAATAATAATACTTTATTCAAAAACAATGTTAATTAAACAGTTTTAAGTTTTTTATACAGAATAAATGACCTCTCTAAATAAGCAATCTTGTGGTCGAACGAAAAGGTATAAATATAAACAAAAATAAATCTCTAAATAAAGTAAAATAAAATACCACGACAATGGATTAAATCAATAAATAAATAAATAACTGTTTTACCAGCCTATATTATTTTTCGTAGTTTGGTAGTTGGTTCTTACCCAGGAGGCAACTTTATACTTAAATATTTTCATTTTGCCCTCAGCTTTCAAATCAATAGGTAATTAATTTAATATCCCAAACAAGATATATGTTTTATAGTTTTTTGAATATGTGCTTTTGGTTTTATCATATTTATGACCTTTGCATACGTTAATTGTAATATAGTTACAAGTATACATACTATTATTGGATTTATGTTTAAACATTTCAATAAGGATAAATTTAACATATAATTGGTTAAGTCTTAGCACTTGGAAATCATTAAAGGCACAAGTACTTTAATAACCCCAATTTTCGTTGATACAAGTTTTAACTATCTTTTTTTGGGTTTTTATCAACGGATCTATAGTAGTAAGACCAGTACTTCCCCATACAGTTATTCCATACGATTATAATGATTCCGCTAATGCCCTGTAAACATTACGTAATAAGTTAATATCCATCAGTTTTCTGAGCTTTTGAATTTTATTCAGGACATTTTTTAAACTCTTATATAGTTAACTTATTTGTTCGTCCCATCTGAGAACATGATCAATATACACACCTAAGTACTTCCAGCTTAAAAAATCTTCCACAGTTTTACAATTACACGATGACGAATATAAACAATTCAGATTACAATGTAAAAATAGTTTAAAATCATTTTTAAAACCAGTTCCAAATGGGATATACTTAGTTTTATCAATATTTAAGCTCAATATATTATCTTCCAACCATCTTTTAACTAGATATAGTCCATTGATATATTTTTTAAAGACATCATTCCAAGAGTTACCAACATACGCAATAACAGTATCATCGGCAAAATCATTTAGAAAATCAGAGTAGTTGAAATCACAGAGGTTATTAATATATATCAGGAACCGTAAAGGTCCTAAAACCGTTCCCCGGGGCACACCAAAAGACACTTTTTGTGATGTACTTATGACACCATTTAGGTCGTTCGAATATTTATACAAGATTTAAACCGACACAGTGCACAATAGGTAGAATTTTCCTCCTTATTTTGTTATCAAGGAAATCAACGAAATGTTCACTGTCTACTCCTACTAGAAACCCAAGACTATAAATACGCCACCAGAAAAGCTAGCATACCAAAAGCCGATTAAAAGTGTAAACATTCTTCGATAGATGGCGATACCTTGTTATGTCTATGCATTTTTGGATGCCACGCCTAAAACGGGAGAATACCACTCCAGATAACCTTGAGTCCCCCTAGGTAATACTATTAAATTTAGTAAAATATGATAATATTTAATATTTACTAAAACATATATTGCGATTATATAAAATATTTTAGTATAAATGAAATTGAAACTATTTTCTTAAATCTCCTTTAAGTTTTCTATTACATATATACTATTTCAGAAATGTATTTTCGTTTTTATGAAATTTTGGAGTGCTTTCAATTCGAAACTCACGACGTCACCGATGTAATTTGTGTATTGATAAAAACGGCAACTGCCATGGCGGCCACTGTTAACAATACACCTGTGACGTTACAAGTTTTCAAAATCGTATCTGACGAAAGCAATCTATTATACAGGCTGGGTAGAATTAAACGAATATTTTTTATGTTAAGTGAGTAAAGCAAAATATTATTAGAAAGGAAGAATTCCCAAACGGTTATACTAATTATTAAAAACTATCGAGTTCGAAGGAGATCCACTTTTGAAAAATTTCGGAATATTTAAAATCACGTTTGACTTAATTCGGCCCGTCGAAACAAGATGGCGCCATTAGTTCCTTCGCGCGTTATAAGCTCATTTAAAATGAGGGAAATATACTTAGCTCAAAGCAAAATATAATACTTATTAAAAATCAATTAAATTTAATGTAAAAATAAATTTTCAAGCGTGGTAATAGTATAAAAACGTAATTTATAGAAATCGAAAAGAGTCGCGTTGGTATTAAATCCATTTCAACACCAGGCGGCGGAACGATTCGAAACGAGGTAAAAGATGGTTTTGCTACGTTTCATGGTTTGGAAATGAAATCCGAGTTTCCGGTGCTTAAAACATTTTAGCGAATATATTTTTGGAGGGCTCCGTCTCCGGATATTTCGCGCACGCTCGTTCTGAAATCAGTTCTTCAGGGAACTCATGAAACGCGAGTGGTGGGCCTGGTGGCGCTCTTCAAAAAGCAAATTAGGCACGGGGCTAAGCGCGCATAAATGTGGGAAAGAGGCGTTCACTTGAAATCTTCCGTTCTTTTTGGTAACCTTGGTCGCTCCGCCACTATGGCACGGAGATACAGGCCACTCGCTTCTCCGTCCGTGGATATTATATTAAAAGGAATAAATGCTTTCGGTGGGAGGACCAAAATATTTTCTTTAAAATCTTATTTCATGCTTATTTTTGAAAATAAGAAATTACTCTTCTTCCCAGACACTCCGTCCAAAAAAAACCTGGTTCGAATAGAACAATTTCTGTAGTGTGGGAATAAGCAAAGGTGGAGAGATTGAGTTACATTCGAGGTGTTTCGCTTTCAACAGTGGCCGGTTATTTATGCGCAAAGATAACTCTTTACTCGACGAAGGTTTGATAAAATACGTTTGTGTAGAAAGTAACGAAATCGTAAATTGTTTCAAAAGTCGGACGAATTTTAAATCAACCCTTACCAAAAGATTCCATGGAAATTCTTTAGAATTACATTCGGAATAGTTTATTATTTCTATATAAATTTGGGTCATTTTTCTATAGAGCTAGAATAATTACTGTACTGAAATAACCGGTGATTTTTATAGAAAGTGAGCGGAAACACGAGTTTTTTTACAGAAAGTACAGGGATGGTTTGATAGAAAACCTAGGATATTTTGATAGAAAACCTAGGATATTTTATAGAAAACCTAGGATATTTTTATAGAACACCTAGGATATTTTTATAGAAAACCTAGGATATTTTTATAGAACACCTAGGATATTTTTATAGAACACCTAGGATATTTTTATAGGAAACCTAGGATATTTTTATAGAACACCTAGGATATTTTTATAGAAAACCTAGGATATTTTTATAGAACACCTAGGATATTTTTATTGAAAACCTAGGATATTTTTATAGAAAACCTAGGATATTTTTATAGAAAACCTAGGATATTTTTATAGAAAACCTAGGATATTTTAATAGAAAACCTAGGATATTTTGATAGAAAACCTAGGATATTTTATAGAAAACCTAGGATATTTTTATAGAAAACCTAGGATATTTTTATTGAAAACCTAGGATATTTTTATAGAAAACCTAGGATATTTTTAAAGAAAGCCTAGGATATTTTGATAGAAAACCTAGGATATTTTATAGAAAACCTAGGATATTTTTATAGAACACCTAGGATATTTTTGAAGAACACCTAGGATATTTTATAGAAAACCTAGGATATTTTTATAGAACACCTAGGATATTTTTATAGAAAACCTAGGATATTTTTATAGAACACCTAGGATATTTTTATAGAAAACCTAGGATATTTTTATAGAACACCTAGGATATTTTTATTGAAAACCTAGGATATTTTTATAGAAAACCTAGGATATTTTTATAGAAAACCTAGGATATTTTTCAAATTTAAATATCTGTAGTACATCAAAGTTAGTCACTTAAATTAACCATAAACATTTTGAGAGTTTTCACTCCCTGGTGCCAATTTTTACTTCTATTTGGCAAATCTTAGCCCTTCGGGTGAATTCAAACCCATATTAGGGTATTTTTCACACTGAAATAAATATAGTACACCAAAGTGAACCACTTTAATCATTCCCCATTTAGAGTTTACACTAACTCGTTGAAATTTATACATCAATTTATGCAAATATAAACCCTTTGGGTGAACCCAAACAACATATTTGGGGTGTTTTTCAAATTAACCATAATAATTTTGAGCTTTCACTTTGGTGCCAATTTATACTTCCATTTGGCAAATTAATCTGGAGAATTCAAATAACCAACAATTTCTATAGAAATAACTGGTATATTTTGATATAATTATTGTAGAAAACACCATAGAAATCAATCCATATAATTTTTATAGAAAAAATTAGTGTATTTTCTATAGAAATATTTATAGAGCACTCTATAGGACATAGAAATCTATAGGCCCTCTATACGTTTCTATAAGATTTCATAGAAAACCTATAGAAATATTTTGTAAGGGAAGGACGGGATGAAATATCCAAAAAGGAGTTTGTATCAATTTATTGCTTGTATTGGCTTAAAGGTTTTGTATTAAATTGAAAACACTAGAGAGCACGTCGTTCTCTAAATAAAACCTTTTTCTTGTTTCGTATAGTTACTTATTTTGTCTTACAAATTGTATACTATTTTAGAAGAAAGTTGGGTTTTGCTCTTGCCTTAGAGAAGTATGAGTTTTACGTGCTTTTTTAAAGTAAAACAACGAAAAGCGCTTACAAATAAGTAATCGATGTACCCCAAAATGTAAAACATGCACCTGCTTTTAACGAGAAAAACTATATAAAAACATGAAAAAAGATGTCAAAGCACGCGTTCTAAAGTAGCAAAGGCACACGTTTATAAAATATTAAACTTACATCAAAAATACATTTCAAAATTAATTTCAAATAAATAATTTAAATATAACACTTAACAACTTTTTATGAGATCATCAGTAATATGGAGAACACTTCATGCTTATTTCGAAGTTAACTTTGTCCTGTCTACTTCTTTTAGAATTGTATCGAGTTTTTTTTTAAATTCTCATAGCACGTGCATACAAATCAGTCAATTTTAAAATAACGGTTATTCCTATATTCACTTTTAAACTTGATTTTCCGTGTTTCCTTTTTTAAGGAGCCAGTTGAGATGGAAACATCGTGAACTGGGCTAGAAATCCACGTCGAGCTCCCTGATTATGTTAAATATAG
Source organism: Leiobunum rupestre (assembly GCF_980474605.1). Taxonomy (NCBI): domain Eukaryota; kingdom Metazoa; phylum Arthropoda; class Arachnida; order Opiliones; family Sclerosomatidae; genus Leiobunum; species Leiobunum rupestre. Next base: position 20,348,231 of record NC_143385.1, on the reverse strand, counting down.
GAATAGATAATATTATATTCAAATGTTACGGTAAAAAAAACTTGTAACGAACATCGAACAAATGTGTTAAAATTTAGAAATGTATTTATTAATTTTGTTTAAAAAATCTATCATGATAAAACTGTTGCGAAAGAGTGAAATTTGGACAATTCAACTTGAATCATTAAAATCATTTTATGACGCTATCGAAAACCTAAGTACGTTTAAATAAACTAAATTTTCAATCTTTTGTGTTTTAGACCAGTTTCAAAGGCACACTTAATTTTTTTAATTAATTTCGCATTTTGCGTGACAAATTGCTTTGGACGAAAATCCTAGCTTTATATTAGCGAAAATTAAATTTATTATCCATATAATGTTGTACCAGTCTAATACTTCAAAATTATTTCAATAAAATTGATTTAGCTTTTTTAAAATAAAAAGTTAAAGAGCTTAGTTAAATATTATTTTTTTTAGTGTCCGAAGCCATTTATAACTGTCTTAATAAAATTAATCTTAAATCGGCCATAAGAGTTTCTTAAACTGGTTTACAAAATGCCTGTACACAAGTCTTGCAGTGTCATACTTATGGGTTTTAAGTTACTTATCCCATCAAAATATTAAATTATTTTATACTCCAGTGGATAATTTTATATAAAGAATGCAGGCGCACTGTTAAAACGCGATATAAGGCATAGCCAGCTATAGGAAATGATCGTTGGCGAAACCATTTTTTTTGCCCTTGAATAATATTAGAAGAGAGGAGATATTCATTAACAATGGACCCTATAAAACATGGAATATAATCCGTCTTATTGCAACGCCAAGTACCAAGAACGTTTTATGTAACCGAGTACGAACGCGTCACCCTTACAGTCCCGCGCAACCACTATCTTCATTTATTTATTCATTTTTTAGCGTTGCTCACAATCTAGCTCACTTTCTAAGAGTATGAGCCTTCCCGTTAACAAATCAAATCAGGCTGGCATTGCTTTATTTTCCTAAAACTACCGACTTCTGACGCGTATGGAGCTAGTGTCGGTAACGATTTTCCTTTCCCCACTCGTCGTTTTATTGTAAAGCACTATATAGTTATGAGGTAACGTCATGAATTTTATACGGAATATTCAATTTAATTCCAAAAATTATTTAAAATTAAATAAAAGGTGAATTTCACGATTGAAATAATTTCATTGTTCTTTAATATTCAATTATCTCTTACCAAGGGGATAACCGTACGAGATTTCTATCAGTTGCCTTTAATTATTGAGCAAGTTTTTTTTAATTTAATTTCTGGAATTTCTAGCATGGTTTTGCAATATAACGTAAATAGAAGTGAGACACTTTGATTTTGGAATTTAAAAATATTTATCCATACAATCTTTATTATCTGTACACCGATTACACGTGTTAGAAACTGAGTGCTGTCTTTATTTAAACTAAGCATTTGAACAGCTTCGTTTTCACTTAATTTCCGTCCAAGCTATCAGCTTCCACAACGATTAGTGGCCGTGAAAGGAAAGTCGTTTCAAATGGATTGGCCTTCTCATTGAAGTTTCAATTGTCATTTGTCAGTTTGATCTAAATAGTGCTTCTTTTTATCTCTAAACTAATGTACGTTCTCAATACTCTAAATACGTTCTTGCACGTAAATATAGTTACCTTTTTAAGCTGTTTGAAAATCTCTCGTTCCCTCGAAGAAAACCGTCTGGGGTGTTTTCCCCCTCGCCTGTTTTTTCCACCAACCGGATTTCGGCTCATTTGACTCCCAATCCACGTAAAACCTATTAAGAATGTTCGCCTTTTTTATTTCTTCTACCCCTAAATGAATTTTTTAATGATCTCTCGATTCAAGCGATGCGAGCCAACTCTTAGGACGGGGGGAGGGGGGCAACCAACGCCCGAAACAGTCGTCTTTTCCGTATCGACCATATATCGCTCACGTGAAGCAAAAACGTCGTAATTCCATTTTGCAAGTTGCATTAATGTCATTGAAAATGAACTATCCACTTTTAGGAGTCTGATCAATTTGTTGATTTCAAACTTTCCAAATCGAATTAGATTGGCACATTCACTAAAGTCAAAAGCTCGAATACATTATCAATCTAAGTATACTAACTACGTTTCAAACTAAAAATAAACCTTTTAACTCAGGTTTTAGTTTGAAAAACTTTTACTCCATGTGTATTTCTTCTATTTTAAAAATTTCTTTAACTGTCTTACACATATTATACCATGGACATCAAAAAAATTTAAATTAAAGTACTAAATATGTTTTACGTTATTCAATTGTTATAGGTTCAGTGGGGTTTGAAATTATCTCAACGGACCTTTTCAATCTCTTACCCAATAACGCAAGTTATATCAAGGATAATCTCTCCGAGTTTTCTTAATTTCTGATAAAAAAAGTAAATAATTTATCCCGGCTACTCTGATATTAAATCCTTTATCTATTAAATAAAAAAATGGCGATTGTAACAATTCCTGCGCTTTAAAATTAAATATATAAAGCTAACAGATGTTTTCTAATAACCTGGAATTCATAAATTTTGGGACCTAATACATTTTTTTGTCTCCATTTTTTCGTTCTCATACAATTTAAATATATAAAATTTAATTTTCATGATGTGATTTTTGCATGTATAATCTCTTCTAGCAAGTAAGTGGTAATCTATTGGTCATGGAATTATATGACCACCATCCTCCTACGCAAATGTTGTAACCCGCCCACCTGAATCAATGGCTTTAAAAGTCGCTTGATTACTTAGGCCTTAGGTGGTGCATTGGGTATTAGCCTAGCTGATTATTATAATTATTATTATACAAGTAACTCCTAATTAATTATTTAGTCCCAAAAGCATCTTTATTGTTAAATGATTTTAAACTAGATAGAGCATTTGTTAGTAAACTAAATAGTTACTCTTACGTAACTGTCTCTTTTTTTACCAACGTGTAGCCTAAAAAAACCCTGTAGACATTATAGCTATATTTTATATTTCCACTTTTTGTTAATTTTATTTAATTATATTTTTAATAATTTAATTATTTAATTATTTAATTATTTAATTATTTAATTATTTAATTATTTAATTATTTAATTTTCTATTTAATTATTTAATTTTCTATTTAATTTTCTATTTAATTTTCTATTTTATTTTATTTTATTTTATTTTATTTTATTTTATTTTATTTTATTTTATTTTATTTTATTTTATTTTATTTTATTTTATTTTATTTTATTTTATTTTTTATTTTTTATTTTTTGTATATTATTTATTTTATCTATCATTGCGAGAATCAATTTTCAGTTCTACTTAAATTTTCCTTTGTAAAAGGATTTGGTTAGTAGCTAAGTTGAAAATTATATCCAACTTCAATTTTCCAATAATTCTATCGTTTTTCAGCAAGTTTTGTAACGCTTGTTTTTTTAGACATACAACGTTTTTGTTCTTAGTTGGCTTATCATATACACACAAAAAGAAACGTTTAATTTCGCCTTCGGTTCTTTCATATCATTTAGCAAAGATGGTAAATGTCTGGCTAGATGTGAAAAGGAGGTTCCCAACTCGGGTTTCGCCACGAATGTTCGCGAGTATCGTGGACCAATGAAATCTCCATAGAGAGTGATTAGAGCTAAATTAGTCTATAATTACAACGCTCTATGGGTGTATTTAAAGTTGATGATTATTAGCTGAGAAGGCGGGTACTTAATTCTCCGATCTATACTTTCGTTCCACAAGACAAATTTACTGGCTTAAGTGTTGGGGACATTAAAAGTTAAAGAGAGGTATCATGTAATTACCTCTACAGAATTCGTGGAGGAAACTTGGCTTTTTCAAGTTGTTTCTTTAGCCTATGAGGTTAAGAGGTTTTTTATTTATTTCGTTAAGAAAATGCCTCGGAATAGCGGCTAAAAGTAGACGTTTTTTGCGCGCTTAACGTCGCGACTATCTCTTTAGCAGAGACTAGGTGATATATAATATTTCTATACGTTCAGGCGTTTCTAAAAAGTCATGTTTGCATATTTTAGCGACAGATGGGGGTTGTATCGCTTCTTGCGAGTTTGCTGGGACTTAGCCTTGATATGGAAATACGTAAGTATATCCTCTCGTGGAAACAGCCATTAAAGTTGTTAATGGCCTATTTGTTGGGACAAAAAATCGAATTTCATTATTTTTTTAATCATTACGGACTCGCCACAAAGTCGAACTTTGAAACAATTTGTAAAGTGCTAATGTCCTTGATCAATTAGGAATTTAAATACTTAAGTCCAAATTTAAGTTCTTTACGGCTCATCAATACTATATAAGAAGGTTAATAGAGCGTTCTATAAAATCGGCCCAAAACCGGCCAAACTTTTCATACAGACTATAGAGCTAGTTCAGCAGGACTAACAACTTTGGTTTTTCTTTAGTTTAAGAGAATTCGGCTTATGTTCTGTCTGTATATGATTATTTTAGAGACGTACCTTTTAGGAGTTGTAGGAGGGACCCTAGGTGTTGAAGTATGTTTGGGGTTAAGAATATGTTCATGATCTAAGTTTATTTTTAAACGCGTGGATTTGAGACTAGTATTTTGCTTATTTGTCATCATTCATTTATTACAAAAATCATTTTAAATGATCAAAATGGCATGGAAAGCCTGAAATTAGTGAAGCCTAGGCTAGGAACTACGCTACTCCTAAAAATCGACTGATCTCAATTTCTTACGGGTTTGCCAGATAAATATTTTTATCCACACGAAAAACCGGCCAAACCTTCACCTCCTCCGAACTCAAAAGGGGGAAAGCACACCACACTGATTTTATAGAACGCTCTTTTATGTTCTGTCAAGGGTAGTGCAAATTCATGCTTTCACGAAAAAGAGAAATTACGTGTATCATATGAAATAATAAAAAAGTACCGAACTAATAAAGTTTAAATTTTTGGAAAATTCAAAAAGAGACCATGAAGTACGCCATTCTATAGCAACTCACTGAGTTTTTATTCTATGAATTATTTATAGAGAGGTTCATAAAATCTACATTTGATAACACTGCTAAAACATAAATATTAAACATATTTAGTTATGTGGTATCAAAAACTAATTTGGTGAAAAACACGCGATCTAAAAATATTTATGAATTGTTCTCTAAAACTTGAGATTCCCCCATGCCATATTTGCAATCGCCACGGCTTAAAACGTTCCCAATTTATAAAAACGTGTATGCCATGTTTTATTTGCAGATTTATTGACGATACTCATAAAACCCTTTATAAGAAATGGCAGAAATGGATTGTGGAAGCCAAGATCAAACTTTTTAGAATACAAACGTCAATATAATTTAAAACTTTATATAATTAAATAATATATAACAACAAATAATTTGCTGCCATGAAAGCGATTTTATCTTAGTTAAATTAAATATCTTCAGAAACATTTTATTTCATATTTATTATATTTTCTTGTGATTTTATGCCGGTAATCAATTCTTAACAATAACCATATTTGCTAATAGATATCTCAGATAAAATTATTAATCTTTCTATATCAGGTCATGTTAGTTCATTGTTGCATGCAGATTCTTGCTGATTTTTAATAAAACAATGATCGGCAGAAATTGGTTAATATATTATAATTTGAAATAGTTCTATGAAAAACAAGTGGTTTTTAGATCAATAGATAATTCTGACACTGTAATATTTATTTTATTCAACGTCAGGTGAAATAAAACCGAAGTGATACTGTGTGTAATTTTGCTAATTTAGACCAATCTTCACACTCATTGCACCCTTCCTCGAGCTTGCTCAGATACACGTGAAATTTATGAAACATAGTTCGATATTAGTCTTGAATTGATATTTTTTTCCATTCAGTAATCGGCATTGTTTCAAAATACAAACTCAAATCACAAGCTGCTCATGATAAACTGATATATTCGTCTCTCGGGTTCTTCTCGCGAGAGCGGTTTTGAAAATGGATACCTGTTCTTATTAAATGTGTTTAATTTTCTAATGAAATGGTTTGTTATCTCATTAGCTTAACATTAAAATGATTACAGCTAAAGCTCTTCTCATCCATCAACTCAAAAAACAAGGAGTTCCTTAAAATACTGAAAACTTTAGCGTGTATTGATCACCATCTATGGTACTCGGAATTCAACGGGGAAATGTGAATATATGTTTTATTAGGTGAAGTATCATTTTTATGAAATTTTAACCAATTTTACGATGTTATTTAATTATTTGGATATTTTTAAATACTTAAGTTACAATATAACAATTCTTGTACAAAAGAATGGCACCGTATCCAATATAACCAACTGGTTAATGACAATTTTAATCCATTTTGCCTTGATTACATAATAATTTGCCTTTTATTATACGGCCTAGTATCCAAAGATGGCTTTATGTGTATGCCTAAAGAAATAAGAAACTTGGTCTTTGGTTTAAGATCAAAGTGTAGTATCTTGTATATAGCGGATATACCTAATTAATAAATTCAATCAATTAATTAAAGTTTTTTTACCGATCGTTGCCGTCGAAAACCACAGTCAGGGTACCGTGAGATAGTATACCAAATGTGGTCGACCTTAGTTGAAAACTGAAGATTCCTATAGCGGACACACACACACACAAATTTATATATAAATATATATATAAACACTAATCTTTATAAATAAGATACTACCCTTTTCAGTAACATAATAAATATCTAACTAGCAAAATAATATAACATTCTAAAATAATATTCTTTGCTTCTCTTACATTGTTAGATTTTACTCACTCCAAACGCTCCTACTCGCTCTAAACAGAGCTGATGGCGCACAACATTGCTTCCGGTACAAAATTTCCTAAGCATATGATGGAATTCAGACTTATTCGTGTCAGTCTTATATAATTCTTTTTATAAAGCTAACACCTAAAATCGAAATATCCCACATTTATTTGCAAAATATTTTTCCAATTGAAATGTGACCAAATACGGTTTCATGATTTTTGAACAAATAAAATTTTAGTAAAAATATTTTCATAAATTCAATAATTTTGCCGCAGTGACCAGTGGCCTCTAATTCCATCCAACGGTTGCCAAAATTTTTTACATTTTTTAAAGCTTTGGGGTCCCTATTTTATTGAAATTTATGACAAGGCGCATATAAATTGAAATTTGTTATCAATGTACTGGGTTCCAAAAGTACGGATGCCCTATTAAATTTTCTTACCTAATCAAAATAACCTGCTGACGCAACTGGCAGCGACACCTATCTTAACCTTTAAAAATATATGGTTTTGTGAGTTATCTTAGAAACTATATTTACATATGAGATGTACTGGATAGAAATTAGACAATTTTTTTAAATATGAGTGGGGTAGAGGAGCGGTTAGCAATTATTATCGTAGCAATTCCTTTTACATTGAGTTTCCAATTATCATCCCACTTGCTTATTATTTTATTATAATTTTTTGTTTCTCATACAATTTAAATAAATAAAATTAAATTTTCATTATGTGAGTTTTGCATGTTTAACCTAAACTAGCTGTAATCTATTGGTTATGGAATTATATGGCAGATACAAGTAACTCCTAATTATTTATTTACTGACAAAAAACAATAAAATTAATTTACATTTAACAATACAACCACTACCACCAGAAATAATGATTTACTGAAATTACCAATATGTAAAACTTCAAAATCAATTAATTCAATAATTTATCGCGGTGTAAAAATATATAATGAGATGTATAAAACGATAAAAGATGTAAAAAATTACCCCTCTGTTAAACGAATTTTTAAAAAACAAGCTTTGAAGATTTTTTCAAATAATGTGAAAAATTGCTTTATGTCTCCAACGATAATTTTTGTTATTCGCTCCAATCTAAAAATAATGCTTCCTTTTTATTGTTGTTCCGTTATATAACTATACATTTTTTTAACATTACATTTAATTGTTAATTTTACGAGTTTTTTTCCCATTTGTTAATTATTGAACATGGTCACTCGGAAATTCGAGGGCTATAAGTCACATACTGACTTGGCTTTCTTACTGCAAAAAAATTATGTAAGAAATTGAAATAAAAATGATTTGATTTGATTTGATTTGATGTTAAACGGTTTTAATCTAGATAGAGAAGTTGTTAAAAAACTAAATAGTATTAGTTGGCTCGCGTGACATGAAGGGCTTGACATCACACTCCTACGCATTGTAATTCGGCTACTAATAGTTTTAAAAGTCACTCAATTACATACGCTTAAAGTGGTGCCTTGCGCTTTAGCCTACACTGAGATAAAATGTTCTATAAAAATTACAGAAATTGTCTGGAAACCCCTGACTCCAGAAAACCCAGCTGCATATTTTACCGAAAATGTGTCTGTCGGTACTCCAGAACCTTTCTGTAAAAATTACACTTTTAATAATTTTCCCATAAACAGACCCATTTCTGTAAATTCTACAGATGTCATCTGTGTTTTTTTAGAGAATAATTATAAATTTTACAGTTTCGTCCTGCAATCAAAACTCGAAATGTGAGTGGTCCATTGAAATTTATAGTTACATTTTTCACAATTATTGCGTAGAGTTTCCATATTTATCGAAAAACCTTTACGATCGGGCATCGGTTGAAATTCAATTTTCGGAAAAATGTCCCAAAGTCAAAATTTTCAATGGAACACAAATATATGGCCACAATGTTGTATTTTTATTCAATTTATACCTGCAGTTTCCGAGGATAGTCAAAGATCCTACAGTACAGTACCGTTCACTGTTGGAATGTCTTGCTGAAATTTTGACTTTCATATATTTATCCAAACGTTGTATTTCGAGGAATGCCAGAGCAAAAAAATATGATTGTTGAATATCGAAACGCCATACATCATTTTAAGAATTTCACAATAATTTGCGAATGGGTCACTCACATATAGGACAAAATAGTTTTATATTTGTTCTACATATATTGATGAAAATATTTCTAAGACCACGAAAATTATAATGCTTAAAGGATAGTAAAGTAAAGATTGATTTAAGAAAATAATTTCGTTTTTTTTCCGGGCATTTCTCATTCGCAATAAAGATTTAAAATTAGTTATCGTTATGAAGGTTAACCAACCGAAATTGTATATTGGTATAAATATTTCAAGCATCTTTGGGAAATATTTTCATTTGTTATATTTATGTTTACGTGTACCAATCTCTGTTAATGTTACATTAGAATGTAACTGAAAAGCACTTAGAAATTTCATCGAAAAACACTATAACAGATTTTTGTAGTTAATCTGTAAAATCAGCTTTTATTGGAAAACAATTCCACCATTAAAACATTAAGAGCATAAAACCGTATATCACATATTACAAGAATAGTTCTGTAATGTTAAACGAAAATTGACAAAATGACAGTTTTATTTTAAGGCCCGTCCACACTATCCTTTTTTGGCACGTGTCGCTTCGACGCTTGAAACGCGAGAATCGCGTGTTAGTTTCACAACTCGTCCACACTTAAATACGTTCGATTTTAGCTCGAAAATTTTCATCTAATAAGCCTATGATCACGTGTCTCACGTAGTACAGTTTGACGTCACTAATCCTCTCTGGAATGTATATACTAGGGGTGTCCCTTAAAAAAAATCAACGCATACCATTTAATTTTGTTTATTATGACACATTTTGCACTCAAAATAAATTTTAGCTTATTCTATAAACGGGAACCCGTGCCAACTTGCATCTAAACACGTTATAGAATGAGCTAAATTTAATTTGAGTGAAAATGTGTCATAATAAACATAATTAAATGGTATGCGTTGAATTTTTTTGACTTTCGAAAAATAAGGGACACCCTAGTATAGACGTCTGCCTTTGGGTTGTTTTACTATCGCGTCCCGTATTTTCTCTCGGTAATATGAAGATGGACAAAAAATGTGTGGACGAGTCGCATCAGAAGCACGCGCACGAACTTAGATGTGATTTCCTCATAGTATGGACGGGCCTGAACAGAATTATTACTGGAGTCTAAGGCCTCGGGTCGACACCGATGTGTGTGTGTGTATCTCAAAAAAAAATTGAAGTTGGCTTGATTTTCAAGTATTTGAATTATTGTGCTGCTTGATTGCGGTGAAGAGTCACGCTGCGGCGATGATGGAGGAACTGAGCTTTGGCGTCGTTGAGCGTGGTAACGACCAGAAAAGTTGTTTGTGTGTGCTGGAAAGGTATCTTAGACTGGACGATCTCCATGTACTTCTTTCTGGGCTTGAAGATCTCGTTGGCCTTGCGAGCAGAATGGATAGATATCGACTACCAGCCAACGTTGTATCATCTTGTATTTCTCGATCAGTATCTTGGTTCCTGGTATCATGTTTAATTAGTGTTGTAAGTCGGAAAATTTTCCGGAAAATTACTGAGACCCTTTTTCCGGAAAATATTTCGTATTTTTCCGCAAAAAATTAGTTAACGATTTTAACTCGAAAATCTGCCTTGTGGCCCCGTCAAAAATGTCCCTCTACACTCTCGAGCGACAGGGGCTAAACTAGGAAGCCCTGATTCTTACAATAATAATTGATATTTTAGGCTCCTATATAAAATGATGCTATTTTACCGCGTCTAGTAATTCGGAAATAAATTATGGGACGAGTCTTGATTTGATCTTTATACAGGTCCGTTGGAAGGATAGGGAACTGAGAGGCAGTTAAAAATAGATCCTGAAAAATTTCGATGTAGCCTTAGCTGCCGTCCTCGAAAATTACCGTGCCCCATACGGAAATAAAAGAAACTGTTCTAAATTGCGTCAGTTTGTGCGTTAGTGATGACTTCTTACTAACGAAGTAGTTGATTGGTGAGTTTGAAAATAATGAATGTTACGAGCGAAGTAAAAGTTAAGAGGGGAGAACGGAGGGTATGCCAAGATATTTTTGTGGATTGTAAATAAAATATTTAATTTTGACATCTATATTTTATTTCATTTAGTAAGTAACTGGTACGACGCTATCGCTACGGTGTACACGGTAGATCGGTTTTAGCCTCGCTCCACGTTTTATACGGAGTAGTGTTGCACCATTGAATTACCGACTCATAATATTACAACGATATTTAGAGAATCACCATAAGGAACAAACATAATTAATTAGCAGCAATGGGATAAAGATCTCGTAAATTTATCGTGGTAAAATATATAACCCTTACATTATATTTTTAGACTTTTGGCCTGTTGGCTCATTTCTGTTTTTGGTGTGGATATTTGGATATCTACGATTTCTAACGCAGTCAATGATTTCCTGGGTGCGCGAGTCATTATATGATATTGGAAATTGGACGGCATTGGTCTTTTTCATGCGGTATGTGTCACCTAGGAGCAACAAACACAAGGAGAACGCAGCTAGCCTTTAAACACGCTAACGAAGGGTTGTGTACGAATTTCATTGGACGAGCGTCACGAGCCTTTACGCTGAACGTTTTATGGGCGGGGCGAAGACAATTTCCGAATTTTATCCTTCCGACGGCAGCAGGCGCTAAAGCGTCTAGCCAATGAAAAACGTACACAAGAAAATCCACGACTTTTGACGGGTTGCGTTCTCCTTGTGTTTGTTGCTCCTAGGTGTCACAACGTCAACTGGAAGTCTACGAGTGTTGAAATAAAATGAGCGTTAAAGATGCGGCAAGTATTTTGTAAGCGAGAAAAATACAAATACCATCTGTAGATATTTCTTTCATTAAAATTTGCTTCGTATTATAATCAACTGATAAACATGTACTGTAAAAAGGGTTAAATTCAATTGTGCATTGTTTTAGTAAGTCTAACTCGCTGTTGTAACTACTTAATTTATAATATTCTGAATAAATTAAACTCGGTTGTTTCGTCTCAATAATTTAAATTAAAATTAAAACTTTATACCGGGCAGGGATTGAACCGAGAATACGTTTTTCGTAAATAACTCTGAATTGCGGAGACATCTTTGGGGGTCGTGTCGAGATATTATTACCACTAGGGACCATTCTTCCGAGGAGAGGTATATTTTGGCTTGCCAACTTGTTTATTGATACAAAATGTCTAATATCAGTAAACATACTACAAAACATTAAAAGTGTTACATTGTTAATCAGTTTAAACTAGTCTAGAGGTTTAGTTTTACTTTAAGATTTGAAAAAATGAGGCGAAAATGCCGCTTTATTTCAATTTGCAAACAACATATTAGACAAATCATGGAATGAAAACATTTTTAATTTTTTCGGAAAAATACGTAAAATTTTCCGAAAAAAAAGTCTTCAGTCATTTTCGGGAAAATGTTCCGACTTACAAAACTAGAAGATAGTAAGAAGTACAGCCCCACTAATAAAAGTTACTGATAATCTTTCCTACACAAAAACACTGAAAATGGTTATTGAATTTCAATACTACAAGTACAGATATTAATCTCAGCTATAGCTGAGTAATTTACCCAACTTGTTTTTTACCTTGTCATAAAGATATTTTAAATATCAAGTACGTGAAATGGTATTTGCATTATACTAACAAGGAGACGACCCGAGGTGTTACACACCGATTTTGTTCAAACTCGGGGGATTGGTAGACCTTCATGTAACTTGAAAAATCCTAAAGGGATTTTATTCAATGGGCAACGGTTTTACCATAGCAACGAAAAATGTTTTTGACAACCTAAAATGACAATTTTCCCATTGAAAATAGCATGGGATTTTGACCGATTCCAGGGGTCCCCCCCCTGTGAAAAATTTTAAAAAATTGAAAATAATTTAAAATACCAAAATTATAAGAAATTTATAAAAATTGACCAAAAAAATCAAAATTGATAACATTTTGATCAATTTGAACCAAATGGGTGAAAATGAACCGATATGGCTAAAATTGGAAAAAAATGTGAGAAAAAAATAATAAAAATACAAACATTGAAAAAAATGTTTCAAAATTGGTGAAAATAAGTTTTTTTCAAAATTGAAAAAATATATAAATTTGAAAAAATATTGATCAAAAACATTAGTTTCGATCAAAATTCATAGGAATTAACGGAAATTTATAAGTTGTGTAAAATTGGATTAATATATAGATAAATTGCGATTTTTTTTAAAAACAATTTATTTATTTTGGTCAATTTGATCAAACTTGACCAAAATTGGAAAATAATAGATCTAAATTAGCCCAATCTTAAAGTTTTGTAAATGTTATATAAAAATAAACTAAATTCGACCAACAAAATTGTTTTAAATATTTTTTTTTCAAAATTGGAAAATTTTAATAGCACTAAAAAAATTATCAAAATAAATAGTTTCGATCCAAAACGATCAAAATCGATAGGAATTGATCGATATTTATTTATATAGATAAAATGCTTTTTTAAATTATTTTCCAAATTTGGAAAATAATAGATTAAAATTATCAAAATCTTAAAATTTTGTAATAAAAGTATAAAATTTTTAAAAAAATCAGTAATTTCGATCAAAAACCGCATTAATTTCCAATCTATATCCGTAGTTGTTTTGGTTCAAAAAGTTCTAAAATATTATTTACTCGATAAATAATAAATAAAAAATAAATGAAATTCATTAAAAATTATTTATATCAAATAAAATTGGGCAAAAACCTTTTAAAAATTAAATATTTTGATTAAATTGGTTAAACCTTTGAAAATAAGTTATTTGTAATAAAATTGGGTTAAATTCATTAAAAATTATTTATATCAAATCAAATTGGGTTAAATTCATTCAATTGGGTGAAATAAAGAATAGTCGACAAATGACAGCGATTTGGGCGATTTGGGCTTTTAAAGGTAATTTTGCATGTATACAATTAAATACGGATGAAAGCGAACAAATTTGGGTAAAACCAATAAAAATTAGTTACTACAAGAAAAATTGGGAAAAATTATTTTATTTCAAATAAAATTGGGTAAACGCGTAAATATGTCAATTATACTTGAGAAAACCATCGAATAAGTTACTTTTAATTAAATTCACAATTGTTAGTAAAAAATCATGTTGGTTGGTAGAAAACGGAAATGACGAACTAATTTCTTTCCTATATAGTATTATAGTACTGTATATAAATATGTTTGTGTAAATATAACGTATTGAAAAAGGTAAAATATGAGAAAACAAATGATTAGAAAAACTGAGAAACGTTTAATAACAACGAATAAAACAATTTTGTATTACACTGTTTCTTAAAATAATGAATAATAATAATAATTATAATTTAAAAATTTTGTTAACTTTGATCTATTAGTTTCCAAATTTGGAAAATAATTTAAAAAAAAGCAATTTATCTATATAAATGAATTTCCATCAATTCCTATCAATTTTGATCGTTTTGGATCGAAACTATTGATTTTGATAATTTTGAGAAAAAAATATTTCAAACAATTTTGAGACAGTTGGTAGAATTTAGTTTATTTTTATATAACTTTTACAAAACTTTAAAATTGGGCTAATTTAGATCTATTATTTTCCAATTTTAGTCAAGTTTGATCAAATTGACCAAAATAAATACATTTTTTTTTTAAAAAATCGCCATTTATCTATATATTAATCCAATTTTACAGAACTTATAAATTTCCGTTAATTCCTATGAATTTTGATCGAAACTACTGTTTTTGATCAATATTTTTTAAAATTTATATATTTTTTCAATTTTGAAAAAAAAATTATTTTCATCAATTTTGAAATATTTTTTTCAATGTTTGTATTTTTATTATTTTTTCTCACATTTTTTTCCCAATTTTAGCCATATCGGTTCATTTTCACCCATTTGGTTCAAATTGATCAAAATGTTATCAATTTTGATTTTTTTCGTCAATTTTTATAAAAATTTTATGATTTTGGTATTTTAAATTATTTTCAATTTTTTTAAATTTTTCACAGGGGGGACCCCTGGAATCGGTAAAAATCCCACGCTATTTTCAATGGGAAAATTTTCATTTTATGTTGTCAAAAACATTTTTCGTTGCCATGGTAAAACCGTTGCCCATTGAATAAAATCCCTTTAGGATTTTTCAAGTTACATGAAGGTCTACCAATCCCCCGAGTTTGAACCAAATCGGTGTGTAACACCTCGGGTCGTCTACTTGTAAGTCAATATTGGATAAGCATTATTTCCAGTCTGTCAAAGTCTTTGAAGTTTAATTGTGTTTTCTTA
Organism: Leiobunum rupestre; assembly: GCF_980474605.1. Taxonomy (NCBI): domain Eukaryota; kingdom Metazoa; phylum Arthropoda; class Arachnida; order Opiliones; family Sclerosomatidae; genus Leiobunum; species Leiobunum rupestre. Next base: position 20,333,142 of record NC_143385.1, on the reverse strand, counting down.
ATAAGAACTATCAACTTCAAATGAAACATCGTGCACACTATTTTAGTCAATTTTTTAAAGCTGAGTGTTAAAAGTAAAAAATTATACAATGCCAATTTTTAGATGTTTGAAAACATTTTGTAGGATGTTTTTAGAAATTATGTTTACGCTACGCTTTCGCTACCTGAGGCCCGTCTTAACACCTTTTGGGGCCCTGGGCTATATTATTTCTTAAAACCTTTGCAATCCCCAACGACCAACCTTTCTATGTCCATTGTCTAAATTCAACTACACAATAATCAAAGCAAAACTTTTAATTTCAGAAGTATAACATAAGATTTTTATTGACAGTGACTCGCTGTTGTTTTAGAAATTGTTGGTACCGTATGATACGCGATGTGGCGATGAGTCGAATTACTTTAGACGAAATTAAAAGATACATAATATTAAATGAGCATAAATAAAATTTAACCAACTAAACCCTTATCCCTAGAGTAGAGGCTTTATGGCCGGCTTTTCCGGGGCCCCAAAACCGATGGGGGCCCTGGGCTGTAGCCCATTAAGCCCATGCCTCAGAATAACACTCAGTAAAAATCCAATTATTAGAATTGAGGTATTAATATTTTAAATTATCTAGCATAATTAAACCCAAATGTAGTATTTTTTTCATATTTTGCTCTGATATTTGCTATGTAACGAAGGAGTAGTGTAACCGAAATTTCATAAAGAAGGATCTGATTCTACTTACCTTTCCTTGATGAGGCGACATAGATAAATATATATTAGGCAAAGGATTCATTCACAATATAAGATCAAATTGTTCTTAACCATTAAGCCTCTGGACAAAGATTTATTTAAAATCTATTTTATACTTAAAAAATGTTTTCGAGGAAGTTAAAATTGTGAAACAGCCCAAGCTTTGCTTAAAGGGAAACTGAACCTCTGTCTACGCCACTCTAGCGAAACATTGGAAAATAAGATTCTATCAATTCAGCATACCACAGCCATTTCTCACAATCAGTCTTTATTGAAAGCACAATGGTGAAGAACCATATATTAGAAAATTTGTATAAGAAATAAATACCTGAAAGCAGATGTTCATTATCTAGTCGCGGTATTACACCCTAACAAAACGACACGGAATTGATTTCGGTAATTTAAATATTTAAATTAAAGGGGCCAAAAAACGTAATTCTAAGCATTTTTCTTCACGCGTATAATATCAGTGCCACCAATCATATAGATTTTTTTTTAAAAAGCAGAATTTTCTTTCTACGCGCAACGCCTTATAGGATTCTCAGCGGGAGCCAACAGGGTTCAATCTCGAAAGAAAGGTGCAAATTTTGTAACTCCCGTGTTTCGCTTCGCAGCTTCCCACCCTTCCTTAATTTCGACATTGACACCCCGTGAAAAAAAAACGAAATTCCCTCGATCCCCTTATAATAAATATATAAAGTATAAACCTATATGAAAACGTTTACGGCCCTGCGGAGCGAGATAGTGAGAGACCGAAACATTAAAAATTGCTTTAATTTATTTAACAAAGGCGTGACACTGAAACTGTTAAACGGAAAGTTACTGCACTGAGTCAGTTTTTTGATAGATTTATAAGTTACAGGGTGTTGCGTTGTCGCTTTGTACCTGCTGCATGCTCCCCAGTAACGCGCCTATGAGCAAATTGGTTTCGAAAATCTTTGCTCTTCATCAATTGGTTAAATATGAATTGCCTAAATATTTATTTTAAGACCATATTTTATTTTATTCCGAAATTAATTTCAATCTTCGAAGCTAGTTTAATGCCAAAATTTTGAATTTAATACCCGAAATTTCAAAACAAAGCCCAAATTTTAAATTTTATACCCACAAATTAAATTTTAGGCCAACATCTCAATTTAATACCGAATATTTAAATTTAAAGCCTAAATGTTCAATATTATGCCCAGCTTTAAAAAATTTCGAATAAGTAGTTTAGTTCATTATGAGAAGGGATAAAAAAGCTAAACCCTAAACAAATTTGAAGAAATTTAAAAACTTACAAATAGCTCGTACCAATAGGTCTTCGAGCAAACATAAAGATGCTAAACTCGGACCAAATAGATCTTCGAGTGAATAACTAAATTAAATTAAATAAAATAACCAAAAATTACAACGGTAGACCGGTTTCGTCCTATTTGGAACTCTTCAGTACCGTGTGTGAAATCTGGCTATTCGGCTTTCCGTTGCTACGCAACGCTTTTGAAAACATTTAATGTTTAGGCTTAGTTTATCTTTAAGCCATATTTTATATCCAACATTTCAATTTTATATCCAACATTTCAATTTTATATAAAACATTTCATTTTTATATTCAACATTTCAATTTGATATCCAACATTTCAATTTCATATCCAACATTTCAATTTTATATCCAACATTTCAATTTTATAATCAACATTCCATTTTTATATCGATCATTTCAATTTTCATACAAAATTTCATTTATATACCCAACAAATTTAATTACATGCCCAAATTTTCAATTGAATGCTAAAATTTAATTTAAATAAATAATCCGTTTAAGTGTCTTGTGGAACTATAGTGTATCGAGTTAAAAAAAGTAATTAAGACATTTCTCTGTAATTGCAAAAGTGTCACAAGTAAAGGAAGCTTGAAAAAGTAAAATCATGACCGAAGTTTTCCATGCAAGGAGGAGGCAATGGAATGCGTCACCGATGTGTTTTGTAGGAAGGAGTTAATTCTTTGAGCACGACAGGGAACGGAAGTACGCTTAAATTCGTTTCGACATCGTCATTCCACTAAGTATTAAAAATACATTAGATGATTTAGTTGTTGGCATTGTAATAGAGGTTTCTATAAGTAAAAATGATTAAATTTGTATGGCAACCCAATTTCGACGTCTAGTAAATATCTTAAATTTAATATTTCTCGCGACTCACGAACACGCTTAAAGATGTGCCAAAATTATAATAGTGGAAAATGGTGATATTGTTAATTTTCAAAATATCAATTATCCCAAACTATAAAAATGCTATCCAAGTAATTGATTTTTGTACCGTTGCTATACAAAGCGACGCTTTAAAGTAATAGTTGCAGTATATATTGTCGGCATATAAAGTTATTGTTTGAATCTTAAATTTCCATTTGTTTAAATAAAATGAAGAATATATTTCAGATCAACGAACATCATAAGAGCAACCGTTTTTAGTTTAAGACAGCAGCGAGGCAGCCATGTTCATATATATAATGTAACCAAAATTGTGCATTTGTTTTGTTAATTAGGACGTTGATTTTCATTGGGGCGCTTGTGGACAAAGTCAGTAGGTATTTAGTAACCTTACAAAATTTTTCGTTATCCTTTAAAATCAAATCAGCCAATTTCCATGATTTAAATTTAAATTCATTTAATTCGTTTTTTTAATCGTTTTTTCTAGATGCATATTTTTTAGTATGTTTCTATGATGTTTATTAGCAAAACGGAAATAAATCTAAATAAATCTATATTAAAATAGTTAAATAACTAATCATTAATTTAGATTTTTCAGGTTTGATTATTATTGAAATTGTTTTAGAACCTATTTAATTTTATTATTTTATCTTTTTAGGGTTTGATTAAATGAAAAATGATTTAAAACCTATTTAATGTTATTGTTTAATTTATTCCTTAATTGATTAAATTAAACTATTTTAAAATATCACTTGTATTTCATAAAATAAGCTCTAAGATAAACAAAAATAATAATTTAAAGGCATGACTTGAAAACTATTTACGAATCACCCTGCACCGTGAGATATAATGGCACATACACGCATGTAGTTGAGATTGCTATAATAGGACGTAAACTCGCTGTCAAGCGGGGAAATTTATAACAGTCGTTCGTCTCTTTTTCCACTCTCCACCGAAATAAGAAATGTCATTTATCATTCGTTCATTTTTATCGTAGGAAGCGCGCTACATTCTCGCGTCTTCGACGAATTTTACTCACACGCGAAAAGCGATCGAAGAAATTCTGGGAATATATAAAGAGAATAAAAGTGAAGCAACGATGAATCGACGATGATGCCAATTGGCGGTTGCGTGACAAAATCCACTATTTATTTAATTGAATTATGACTCAAAGTCAAGTATGTCCATAATTGAGAATTGCGAAAAATAAAATTGTTTTCGAGAAATAATTTGTCAATACTTGTTGTTAGTATACGGTCAGTGATTTAGAAAAGTATTTAATATAATTTTGTTTAGGCCTAAGTCATCAAGCGACTCTTAAAGCTGTCAGTTCAGGTGGCCAGGCAACACTCTTAAAAAAGGTTGTTTTAATGGTAGATTAAGGGTGTAATATCTGTAAAATACACTCTTTAATGTTAATTTAAACGCCATAAAGGGATTTTTATTGTCCCAAATTAAAAACCTGAAAAGGTGTATAAAGGGTGTTATATTACCCCGTAAATTGAGTGATTTAACAACTGGTAAGGGTGTAGCTCCCTTAAGGCAGTAGTTAAGTACCCTAAAAGGAGTATTTTAACACTTTAAAGGGAGTATTGTAGCACCCTTAAGGCAGTAGTTTAGAACCTTAAAGGGAGTAGTTATAAAACTTTAAAGGGTGTATTATAGAACCCTTAAGGGAGTATTGTAGAACCCTGAAGGGGGTAGTGTAACACCCTGAAGGGAGTCGTTTGGTATCCTAAATGGAGCAGTCTTGTACCCTAGAGGGAGTAGATAATAACCCTGAAGGGAATAGTTTTATACCACAAACTGTTAACAAAGGAACCAAAACGGAGGACATAAGCACCCCAAACAGTGTAAATAAACACCCTAGTAGGAAAACCTGTTAAGGTGTTAAATATGGAACAAGAAAACACCCTTAAAGGTTTGAAAAGAAACCCTTTTTTTAAGAGTGTACAATGCGTAGGAGGGTGGTGGCAAGCCCTTCATGCTACGCGAGCCAACACCTCCCTACACTCACTATTACCGTTAACCTCAAACAGTTTATATTTAAGGGGAAACCGAAGAGCTTGAGGGAAAACGCTTTAAAGCAGTAGGGAGAAAACTTGCAAACTCAACGCGGAAGGAGTTGTTGCGAGTTTTCACCCAGTGCCACAAACTGGAATCGAACCCGGCTTCTCTGGCTGTGAGGCAAAAATGCTAACCACCCCGCCACCCCGCCACCCCACTTATTATGATAAAATACAATTAAGCCCAGTTCACACTATACAATTAATTGGGCCACTTAATTGAAAACAACTAATTGTAAGCAAGAAAATTGAATATTGTGAACAGAAAATTGTAACCATTGTTCACACTTATTCTGTTCACACTGTTCAATTTTCTTGCTTACAATTAGTTGGTTTCAATTAAGTGGCCCAATTAATTGTATAGTGTGAACTGAGCTTTAGTGTTTCAAAAATATATTTGTATTATACATTTATGCTTGTTATAATACAGTTGATGTTTCAAATGTTTATTTGATCTTATCATAATGATACTAACACTCACAATAAACAATGTTTATAGCCGGCATTACAACAGGCCTAACGCCCTTTTATCAGTAAAAGATAATTATTTAATCAGTGTGGGATTGTAGTGGCTAGCATTGCCACAGGTAACCACTACAAAAATTATTGCTTTAAAATGTATGTAAGTTTTACACTATAGCCGCGTTCACACTTTGCATTGATATCGATTCAAATAGAATCAAAACGTTTGAAGGTGTTGTGTGAACCAGGCTTCATCGTTCTAAGCCAATACACCGATTCGGAATTATCTTCTGTGCATGCGCAAAAAACACGAGCGCCATCTATAACCTATAAAGGGAAGCTATAGTACGGGAATTTGCTATTAAAAATTTTTCCCTAATTTTTGCGTGTTGCTCTCTAGAGTAAACGTCGACTTCAGAAAATTTAATTTGACCAAGGCTTGGTTATTTAAAGAAATTAAAGTTTAGTTTAAACCTATTTTTCTATGGCGAGTATCAGTTTTACAGATTGTGTATTAGACACAAATAAATGGAGGACTTCAGGTTTCAATTATAAAAAGAATAAATCGTGGGTTAAATGTTTAAACGGTTTCCCTCCTCGTTTTGCTGGAACTTGTGAAGATTGATTAAGCAAATTATTCGATGTAAACAGAAAAGCTAAAGGGCTTAGGTTCTTTGAAGAAGGCTATATTCAAAAACTCAAGTATATTGACCAGCTTCTTAAAGAAAGTAATAGGGTATGTGCAATTCGTTCAAATTGCTTTCCGTCAATGAAGAAAGGCAACTACAATATTGTAATCGGATTGATCAAACCAGAAGGGCAAATGCTGCATAGCTACGGCGAATGTCCTGCGGGGTAAGACAATAGCAACATTTCTTAAATTTGTGAGACTAACATTAATCAAAATTTATCATTACAACATTACAGGCAAATGCCATCATGCGGTTGCCACTTTCAATGCATTAAGAGAGTACATGAGCTTAAAGGAGTTGCCTGAGGACGTAACTTGTACTGGGAGGCTCTGTAAATGGATAAACCCGGGAGGGAACAGTGTTTCATACCCCAAGTCAATAAAAGACTTAATTATAACTAAACGTGTGCCAGGAAAACCTACAAAAGTAAAGAACTCGCTCAAGATTCGGTAGGACCCAAGACCAATAAACCGTAGATCTCTCGATGAGGGCAAAAGAGTTCAGTTATTTAAAACTTTAGCGATTCATAATAACACATGTGCCTATTATACAACTTTTGAAAGCCCTTGATTTTTTTGTGTACACTGGAAATCAAAACGATCAACAAATATGTATCCGAATAGTGAAAGATGACATTTTATTGTGAGTGCATGGTTCAAAGTTTAACATATTTTTTCATGAATGCATTTATACCCGAGATAATTTTAAAATGAGTTAAAAAGAACGAACTACTGTATGGGAATGAAGTATTTATACCGTATAAGAAGGTTAGCAAAACGGACTACTTAAACGTATTTTTATCAAGATATGAATGTTGACAAGTAATCAAAATAAATATATTTCAATGGTTTTTAAATTTTTACACAATTATCTTGTTGATTTACTTATCGATAACCCGAAAGTTAAAACTCTACTTCAAGAAGAAATAAATCTCTCTCCTTATTACCAGTAGTTCTTGAGAATTTGGGGTGAGTGTCAGTAGTGGAGCAGATTCACTGATTTGTTGCGTACCAAAACTACCAATGGTACCGGAACAGTCTTCTAACTAATATGAGACAAAAAGTTAACGGTTTGTTTACATTACAAGATATAATTATAAATAACTTACATTGGTATTCAAAGAAAATAAACAAGGTACAGAACCTTTTTTAGAAACCTTTTCTTGACATTTATTATTTCAAGAAAATATTATGAACATGCCCTAGTATGCTTCGTTATATTGATATTAACATTGAATTGTCCTTTTACAAAATGTCTCTTAATGGAAGAGCGCTGCACGTAAAGCCTAAGTGGTTTATTCAAACTGTTTTCTACCGCAGACATGTGAACGTTGCTTAAAAGTGCCCAACAAGCGCAAGAATAAATTTCAACCCTTGTTAAAAATCAAGATAGGTCTAGTTTAAAGAACGGATTTTTGTTATGAAACAGTCTTATCAACGTTAACAATAATTTATATTTACAGTTTTTTAATTATCTCCCTCTCTTTAAGCCTAACATTATATAGTTAATCAGTAACCGACGACTCTATTTTTAAAGTTTATTTTTAATCCAGGATGATAAAATTAGCGAGTCATCCTTCACAATGCAGTCCATAGGTGGTTCCATTTAACTTACATGTATCCAGAACTGTTTAGATTTTGGGTGAGAAGCAGTGTGATTTACTGTTCTCGGCTGCCAAATAATGCAATTGACAATCGCGAATCTAACAGCGCTTTAATTTCCAACAAAAATAATGGTACCTTCTGCCTCACAAAACAGTTTAGCAATATCAAATAGGAATTGATGTGGTTAATAACAAGTGTTCGGAATTGTGTATTAATTATACACAAATTTTTCGGTTTATTTTAAAAAGTTGGTAAAACGAATATCATTTTAACTTATTTAATTATGTTTTTTTCGCAACCAAGCATTAATTTGAATAAAAGTGGTATTAATTTAAATAATTGTGTGTTTTATTTAAATAATAGGTTTATTCATCTTCGATTATTTAAACATTTTACAATTTTTATTCAACTATTGGTTATTTAAATAAATATTATTTAAATATAGCCGAGCTTATTTTATTAATGTATAAAAATTAATCGACTGCCGAACACTAAATCAAAATTTAGATATTTTATTGAAAAGAAGGCCTAGATGTCAAGATTCGTACGTTCGCACGAAACTGAATAAGTTTTTCATATTACCCAATAAATATAGTGAATATGTCTACGCTCTTTTAAAATCCTTATTTAAATTATAATTTAATGTTTTAAAATTCCGATGTCAATCGAAACAAGACCCAATGAATGAACAGTTTGCATTCTGTGTTTAGAGCGCCGCTCGACCGAAGATCTAGATTACGAAGAAAGGAAAAAAAGCTCCAGGATTAAATGTTCCACGAAATCTTCTTTTCTTAAATTATTTTTCCGAGAAATATTATCAGAAATATTTAACGTTCCTTGTACTACAGGAGGACTGTTCTAATCGAATGATTTAACTAAAAAGGAGCCGAAGATTAAATATGTTTACTAAATTTAATAAAGATAAATGATATTAGATCATTTCGGTGGAGAATTGTCTGTGCCAATAACGAAGAATTTTCTTTTAAAGTTGCAAATATCCTTTTTTTAAATTTGATAAAGACAGCCAGGTGTCTCTAAAATACTCTAAATATATAGAAAGTGTTTAGCTTTTTGAAATACTTTTTTTAAATATTTTTTTTTTAAAGATTTCATTCAAAAGCTCAAAGCAAATTTCGTATAATTTGTGGTCTCTAAATTATATGAAATTGTGAAAGCTACATAATAAATTAAAATGATTAAACTTGCTTCTAAGCCGAAGACTACAAGAAAAACGAGAGCTATATTTATCTATCGAGTCGAAAAAAATATTTAAATCTAGAAAAGTTTAATTAAACATACTAAAAACTTTAAATATTTAGCAGTATTTTTAGTTTTTGATTAATTTTAAAAAGGTTTGAATTAAAATATTGTCCGTTGATAAGCGCAAAGAGTACAAAATTTAATAACTCGATATATCTATAACTTTCGGCCACTACAAAAGCATAATTGGTTAGCTCTTAAATAAAAATTATACTAGTTTTCTTAAATAATATTCAATTTGAAGCACGTGTTTTAAAAGAACTGTGAATCAAATAAAACTTTAATTTTTTGAATAAAACAGTAACGTCTTTATGGTAATAAAAATGTCTATGCTTACATTTTGATTAATAATTGAACTAAAACGATTCATTTGTCTAAAATAAGATGATAATTTTCTTGGCGAGTTCTTCGGTTTCCCCTTTCCATTAAAACTTGTTGAGGTTAAAGGTAATAATGGTGCCTTGGGTATAAAAGTCTATCTGATTATTTTTTTTTGTTCGTTAGTTGTGAGATCATTGTTGGGCTGGGGGTTTATATATTGCGCTCCTAAAATCGTAAAAAGGCTTAAGCCCTTTACAAATGTTTATTAATGATAATTGTTAATCACTTAGGTAGTCTTGGGTGAAATTGATTTTAAGTACAGATTATAAATATTTGGTCTTATGGGCTAGGCAATTTTTTTATATTCTAGTTAAGCAGTAAGCCGCTGTGGCGTAAATACGCCAATGCTGTGCATTAGGGCCCACCCCATTAAAGGAGCCCATAAACTTTTAATTAGTCGACTGTCCGATCGGCTGTCTCACGAAATAACGCCGTATACATGTGTTTATAGAGAGTATTACCGTGATGTCATTATCACGATATTGGAAGCCAGTGGCGTAAATAGCCCAACGCACCCAAAGGCGTACATTGTAATTACGCACCAAAGGTTACATGTCACAGGGGCCCATTTTCTTATCTTTAATTTGGGCCCAATTTCCCTAGCTACGCCACTGAGTAAGCCGTTATTTTTAGAGTGACTAAACTCATACAGACACTTTCACAAAATCAAGTCAATTTCGTAATTAGAAGAACTTTGTTCCACTGAATTATACAAATAGTGACTTTGTTTCATGTTATGACGTAATATCGTTTTCCAATGACAAATCTCACAATATTTAACTATAAGCATGGTCGTTTCATAATACACTTGTCAACAAAATAGAAAACGTCGAATAACACCTTTAATATAATTAATAAGTTCCTTTACCTTTCGGGTAAGGGGTGGTGAAAAAATTACGTAAGTAAAAAATCGCCTATTCCGACTTCCACTCCCCCTCGTAACGAGGATTAACAATAGGAATGAACCCTACCCTATACAACGTCACCAAAACTTAAATGAAATAGTATAACTATTTACCTTATTCATGAATTTACTTTTAACTTAAGCTAATTTATTTATCGCTTTAGCTCAAAAAGACACAAATTCTAATAAATACTAAATTGTAACATTAAATAAAAGTGATAAAGAAATGGTTTCATTTTTAAAGTATGATATGATATATGGGGTAGTTTAAGGACGTCCCCAAAGATAAAAATGTAGTATTTTTTGGGAGAAGCATTTTTTGGGAGAAGCATTAAAAAGTACTTCGCAATGACCACCATTACAATTGTCTCAACCAATTCGTCAAATAATCTTTTAAATAATAGCTGTAACGGAGATTTATATAAATTATTGTTTAAATTAAAATCCAGATAAAATTTAAATGCCAACAATCTCTTTCTTTTAAAATCTTTCTTTCTGGAGCCATGATTTTCATGGTAAAGTGCTCTTTGATAGAAGGCTTAGGCATTCCGACATCGCAGACATTGACTGGGAAGACACGGGACATTTACTTTTGCTTTCGCCGAAATCTTGACATTCGTCCTTGAACATTTCGAATAACTGTCGAAAATATTTCAATTGCGACTAAGAAGTTGTCCCTTGCCAAAGTTTCGGTTAAAAAACTGAAAAATCTTTCGACCGATTTTTACTTAGTTCATAAGACTACAGATTCTCGACGGACCAATGGGCGGATACCTTTCCGCTTATACAGAAAACACATTCAACCTCCATTATCTTAACTAAAATGCTAAATAAACTAACTGAATATGTTAAACGTTCTGCTTTTTAAATAAAAAACGTGATTCAAACAATTACCTGCTACATAGTTTTGAATTGTTTTATGTTATTCAAAAGTATATATTATAAAAATGCTTAGAAATGGTTTCAATTTTCTCTAGAAAAAATTATTTTAGAAATATTGAAATCCACTTGAAAATCCTGAATTCTGGGCCAAAATCATCCTAATAAACGATAAATCAATACGAAAATTGTGCTCTGAAATTTCTAAAATAGTTTCTGTTTTCTGATATCACTTTGAGGTTCAAAATTCCGTATGCAAAATTGGCAAATATCGGACTCCTCAAAAGCGTCGGTTTTAATATGAAATATTTCGTGTGAAGTAAAAGTAACTCTTATTTTCTGATTTGATTTATCGGACAAAAAACAGATTATTAATTCGGTTACAAAAGATATTAGGTTTAACTTTGTGTCTTATCTTAATTATATTCAACGGGTACAATAAGTAAACACCACTTTGTTTATTAATTTATGAGTATTTAATTTCTTTTACTTTTTTAAAACTAGATTTTTCTACCGGGTTAAAAGACAGTCTTTGAAAGTATGATTGTGATAAGATCTAGTAATAATAAGTTAAACCTTAGCAAAAAAGGAACTTGCAGGGTTTGCTTACAAATCTTTCCAAAAATGCATAAGTTATTATTTGACTCTAGCAATCTTCCAATATTATACCTTTTTAAGCAGATTAATACTTGCACATAATTTTATTAAGGCTCGCTGACCCACGGTGACCAGACTTTGTAAATCCATATGCAAAGAACCAGGAAATTAAAACTCTCTCTATTATGATAATTAATTTTAACGTTGTTTCATAAAATTCAATTTCGAAATACATTTTGATTATCTTCCTTCGTTAAATACATTGCGTTTAGTGTCAAATAATCTCTGTACATTCCTTGTCAACTTACTTTTAAATCTTTAATTTTGCAATAACTTTTAAATCTTTAATTTTGCAATAACTTTTAAATATATAATTTTGCAATAACTTTTAAATCTATAATTTTGCAATAACTTTTAAATCTTTAATTTTGCTTTAACTTTAGGTTTTGACAATATTTAAAGGCTATTTTACTTGCGTGAAATTTCGTGTTTCGTTTTATTTTATATACTATGATGGATATATTTTATTTTTTAAACGATATTGCTCTATGGATAAGTAACATAGCTTCACTTACAAGGAGACTACCCGAGGTTGTTATCACCGATTTTGTTGAAACTCGGGGGTTAGGTAGACCTTATGGTAGTATGAAAATTGCCGAAGGGAAAAGTTGCAATGGGCTTTAGTTTTCCCATGGCAACCGAAAATGTTTTAATCTCCATTTAAAAAAGCAAGGAATTTTATCGGTTTCACAGTGTACTTACTTAAAAATTTTGAAAAAATTAAATTTTAAAAAATTACCAAAAAGATGAATTTGACCTATTTTGGGTAAAACTGATCAACGATTTTGCGTATAATTTATCAATTTTGGTAAAAAAATTTACAAAATTTGGGTAACCGATAAAATCCCATGCTTTTTTAAATGGAGGGATCAAAAACATTTTCGTTTGCCATAGGAAAACTAAAGCCCATTGCAACTTTTCCCTTTGCGAATTTTCATACTACCATAAGGTCTACATAACCCCCGAGTTTCAACAAAATCGGTGATAACCACCTCGGGTAGTCTCCTTGTTAAACTGTAGATATCTTTATATTTCATAAATTTTCTTTCAATAACTATGGTAAAGTTGGACATAGCGGAATTTAAAAACTCTATTCATAACCTGGTGACGGTTTTCTTGGGACTGAAAGATAACTGTTATTCTGATAATACTTTTTACGTTCTAATGCTAAAGTAATGGTTTCATTAATTACACTACTAGTATCAGCCGGCTAAAATGAACACCTCTCTATAGAAAGGCCGTCATTTATACACACGGACATATTTTGCCGGGTTTTACCGACGCGAGCGCGGCCGTTAAACGAGAAAATGGTGGGACCTTTTTTTGAGGATAGTTGGGCTAGACCAATCAGCGAGCGATATGTCGTCACGTGATAGACGCAAAAATTCGTAAGCCTACTTTTAAAGACTTTCAAAATCGCTCCTTATATCACGTGACAGCGAAACGCTAGCTGATTGGTCGACCTCAAAGTGCTTCCAAAAAACGGGAAAATGAAGTAGAGATATTTCATCATTTTTTCCCTCGTCTTCTCGTTTACCGGCAAAACACCGGTAAAAGGCGGTTAAATGAAAAAATAGAGAAAACCGGGAAAACACTGCCCGAGTGAATCAGCCTATAGACACTTAAGGGTTTTTTTTGTAAGCCACAGAGATATTTTAGGTCAATTCAGTTGCTTATTATTTACACATTTTATATGTATCATCTTTCTCGAACATGTCTCATAACCATGAACTCAATAATATATAGCCCATTTGAGTTACGATATACATACAGATTTTTACAGAAACACGATAAACTTGGTATTAATATTAGGGGTATTATTCTATAGGACTATTTAGAGATTAATTTGACGGTGTAGGTAATTTAAAAAGGTTTTTTAATTAGAGGTTTGCAATGGTAAATTAACTCCCATTATCCTACGGGAATATATTAAAGTGCTTTACCAATTTTTGGTTTAAAGGGCCAGATACTAAAATTTAATGTGCAACCAACCAAAGAATATAAAGCCCCAGGAATGGAAGGATTGATATTACTGGCCACGTGTTTTGGCTGAGCCAGAAACTTCCGGCAAAGCAAATCAGAGTAACCGGAAACGGTTACCGCAACCCGGTCTCTCTTTAAAAACGAGAGGTGCAAAAGTTCCACTAGACGGAGGGGGGCTTTATATTCTTTGAACCACCCCCATTTCTTAGTAAACGTTTTCACACAAGACATAGTATACATAGAAACATCGTTGTAACATTACAAGATTAACATACTTAGTAAATTACTTAGCTGTGTACCAAAACGCCTTCCGTGTGACGATTTGGAAAATTCATATTTGAAGAAAGAAGATTTATTTCTTGCTGTAACTACTTGCAAAGAAAGTAAACTGCCTATTTACAAAAACTAATGACGTTTTCCATTTGAATCCTAGACAAACGATTCTTTTTAAGCTCTATTTTAATTGATTTCACTACGTTTTCGATAAAAATGGAAAATGTCTCGAAAACTGGAGCGCTTTTATCGCAATCTGAAAAGGAACATAATCATGAATTTTCTCCAACAGCAATCTCAATCCGTTGCTTGGTCGAAATCAACAGAATGGTTTTCAGCGATCTCAGAATGCTTAAAAGCACACCAAAATGGTTCGGAGCCGATCCAAGCAGGCAAATGGAATATGAGGTGTGGATCGAAGCGACCACAATCAAATGGAACGGAAAATGTCCATTGAGGCAACCACGAGTGCTCGAGAGCAATCTAATGGAACATTGATTGTTGGCAGAGGTGACCACGAGTGCTAGAGAGCAATCAAATGGAAAGAAAAATGTATATTGAGGCAACCACTTTCACTCGAAAGCTATGAAATGGAACGTGAAATTTTGATCAAGGTGACCACGAGCGTTCGAGAGCAATCAAATGGAACATGACCTGATGATAGAGGTGAGCCACGAGCGCATGATATCACAAAAATAAAATGGAATGTTAAATGTTGATCGAGGTTACCAAGAGCGCGCGCGATCACACAAATGAAAATCGCTACATGAAAGTTGTATTATCGCTCAAAGATTGTTCAAAGTGGCAGCAATCACATTTCGGTATGAAGGAGGAATCTCTAATTTATCTGTCCCGAACTTGTTTCCGCTCATTTTCTGAAATTTCGTGTCAGCAGGAAACGATAGAGACCGACAAAAATGTAAAGAGAGAAAAACGTTCGAGGGCGATTTTTGAAAGGGGGGCCAAAAGGAGAGACATTGAGCTCTGTAGTGACATGACAGCCGCTTACATTCGAAATTTTCGAGACTATTCAAGCCAGACGCGCTTTCTCTCTACACATATAAGCGTACATTCATACCTATATATATCGGGGCGAATGTGGCCCTCGCGTGAGGCCTTCATACATCTTCATTTTAAAATCTATAAGATTTGTCCGTCGAGTCAGCGCGCTTCGAGTCTTTCACGCTAGAGACACTGCAGGATCTGGTTTTCTTCATCGAGGTTTAAAAGCCAAACTGCGCTAAATTAATATTTTATTTAAAAAGGCGTAAATTTTTTAATAAAAGCAATTGAAGAATAAATTGACTAAATATGATGTTATTAATTTTTTTAAGATGCATAAAATAGTTTTTGTATTATTCTGTTAAATACAGAATGAATTTCTTTATACTAAGGGAGAATGACTTTTTGGAGAAAAAAATTTCCTTTGATGCTATACTCAGTTTCTAGGTTTAGGCCTACAAAATATTTTGTGCATTTCGGTTGAATTTCCAGTAAAACGGCAGTTGTAATTTCGAAATTGGGCTGTTTACGGTTGAGTTTTTAATAATACCCGCGCGCGTTAAATAATTTTGGAAAATACCGTCTATAACGTTATAATTCAAATAGATAATGAATTAATTAAAGAGATAAGATTTTAAAACAGTTGTAATAATTTATTTTTAGTAATCCCTTATGAAAACTTTCTATGTTTTTCTATAGAACATTATAAAGTGCTTTAAGGGGCTTAAAGTTTTCTAAGTATAGTGAAAAATTCTAGAGAATTTATATAGAATTTTTTAAAGACACTTCTTACTACACGTTTAGTAAAATATTTCTATAGATAACTTGAGAAAAATCTTTAGAAAATATTTTAGGGCGTTAATTTTTTCTTTTGGTAGAAAAAAAATAAGGTATTTCATAATTCACCTGAATTACGATTTTGTGTTATTTTTAATTTATTTCTAAATTTAGTTAGTCTATTATTTTGGAATTTTTAATACATGTGTATGCCTCATGACCTTAAGTCTAGTTATACTGTTCGCCAATCGATACGTTTTTCGGTCATATTTGCTGCACTTAATTGCGAATATTTGATAGAAATTGTCTAAAAATGCGAATATATTGCATTGTTTTACAAGTTAGGTAAACAAAAAACGGTGATAGATTTCTGAACGTTGCGCAGCTTTTCTAGTTAATTTCCTTCTAGAACACAATTTATGTCGCAAAGAAAGAGTTTATTTTCGAGTTTGACTTCCAAACACTTATTAAGACGTTAATTTAAATTAAATATGACGTCCTTGGTCGTTTCTTCATATTCCAGAATATGTGTACACTAATATTTCTAAAGATATTCTTTCGAAAAATGTAAGGGTATTTCTAGAGAAAATCTTTATAAAATTCTATAGGAAAACCCAATATTTTTCTTAAGAAAAAGGGGCCAATATTCCGAAATATTCTTTAGGATAATCTAAAGGAATTCTTTAAAAATTTACATTTAAATTTCCTTTAGAAAACCCCAGAAAATTTTCATAAGGGATATAAGTGAGGCTTACCTAAAATATTCCGTTTGGCAAGTCCGAGGTAAGTATAGCGAGATCACCAAGCTGGATTTGATAATTGTTAATATTCCGTTTGGAAAGTCCAGGGTAAGTATAGCGAGATCACCACGCTGGATTTGATAATTGTTAATATTCCGTTTTGCAACTCCAGGGTAAGTATAGCGAGATCACAACGCTGGATTAAATAATTGTTTAGAAGTTTAATATTAAAACTAGGCTTTAATTTAATTAAAAAATGTTTATTCAATATTGATTGATCACTTTAAAACTAACGCAATAGACATTTCTAAAATGGACTAATATAACACGCGTAGGAACCTTTAGGAATTCAACAAAAAATAGGTGAAATATGTAATTCTCGCCGAATTTTAGGTTCATACCTTTCCGCCAAATGTATTAGATATTTTGTTTTTCTAAACCTGCAACTGAGTAAAGGTCTCTTTAGGTTCTAAAAGTTAGCTCCTTCCCTAAAAAAATGAAATCAACGCACCCTTTTATTGGGTCCCAAAAACTGACGTTTCACAAAATTCGGTGAAGACTTTGCCAATTTCATGCTGAGGGGAAATTGGACCAGGATATCCGTGATTCGTCTTAACTTACAATTGTGAGAAAATATTAATACAACCTTGGCTTATTATATACATAGATGTTGGATTCAGTATAAAAATCTTATTTAACGATTAAAATATATAAAGAATATGACTTGAGTAAAGAGATCTTTTATTATTGTTTATTAAATTTAATGTGTTTTATATTTAATTTAAATCTAAAATTAATCTTTTTGTTATTATAAGGAAATGATAACAAATTTTTTAGAATTGAAATTACAATGCTGGTAACTATTTGAATACTGATGAACTAAAAATTAGTCGATAGGTTGGAAAAAGTTTAATATTTGGAATTATTACTCCGAAATACTACTAAAAGTAAATTTTGTAAATTGGTATTTCCTCAAATTTAATTTTTATAAATTACATTTATTAACCCTATGTGCCTTTTTAACAATACTAATGTAATATAACGGAAATTGCAAAAAATATTTATTTAAAAACTAGGTAAGTTTACTGAAGTTAGATATGTATGATATAGAGAATATTTTTATACATCATCATTATATAAAAAAAATTCAGTTATTTTATACTTTTTCAAAAATAAATTTATTTTATTTAAATAGAAAATACTGAAATCTATGCAAACCTATTTAAAGAAAAATAGATATTTTGTTTAACTAAAATGAAGTTAACACAAAATATCCCAATTTTTCTTTTAGTAGACTTCTTTATGAACTCAAATCTATTTGTGTCACTAATGGTATGTTCTATTAATTTACCACAAAGCCTGGCCATCTATGATCTATCTTGTTGTGTAAGTTATTCGTGGCTGCCAATTATCGTTTTGAGTGTCTTTTTTCTTAAACAGAAAGTGGTACACTTTATTTTTTTTCTAAACATGTTTCAATAATAAATGGCGTTTAGCTTTGAAGATATGAAAACAATTGTTAAAAAGGGTGATTGCTTAAGTGAGAAAAGTATATATTATAAGATATAATATTAAATTATTTTTCTTATTGTTATTGCTATTATAATAATGTTATAAAACAAAATATATTGTTATAACGGGGACCATTTATGCTTTAGTGATCGTCCCTTAAATAACATTTTGAGAATAGTGTGAAACAATTTATAAATCATCACAAAGAACAATTTAAAATATGCTTAAGTAGATGCTGTGAAAATAAATTGCTTAGAATGCAAGATGCACCAGATCTTTGAGAGAGGTTTTTCACGCTTGTATTCCTCTGTCGAGTTGGCCTTATCTTTGACAAGACAAATAATTATTCATTATTTACAAATTACGCCTCAGTATCTTCTTCTTAAGAGTGTCATGTAGTATTTTATCTTACCTTCTAAATAAAACAAATTTATTTGGCTAGTTCTATAACGGCGCACTGGCAGCAGTAAATATTTTTCAGTTTTTTACTACTATATTCTTAGCTCGTGGGGAGGGCATAATTTGTACCGTTTCCCCCCTGTCGGTACCCGTATACAGGTGGCTTTGTTATTAACGACAGAGCTATTTAGTATTTTCATTGATTAATAGCTATGATTTCGAACTTTCAATTACATTAATAAACTACATATAACAGTGTCTTTCAAATATACACATACCTGGTTATTATAAGAACTCTTCCTTTCGAATTTTTGTATGCTACTTTCAACGCTTCATTTATTTAATTATGAAATAATAAATTAATATTTTTAATAGGAAATTGGTAATTAATAGTTTCATTTCATTTATTTCATTTCATTTATTTAATTCCATTTATTTAATTTCATTTATTTAATTTCATTTATTTAATTTCATTTATTTAATTGCATTTATTTAATTTCCTTTATTTAATTTCATTAATTTAATTTCATTTCATTTCATTTCATGTATTTAATTTCATTTATTTAATTTCATTTATTTTTTTTTCATTTCATTTCATTTCATTTCATTTCATTTATTTAATTTCATTTATTTAATTTCATTTATTTAAATTCATTTATTTAATTTCATTTATTTAATTTCATTTAAATTAAATTAAAACAAATTTAAATAATAATAAATAGGATAACAGTTAGTCAAATCAAAATTATTGCGTGATGAAAATAGCGTTTTTATTTCAAATCGATTCGCGAGTTTCTTTTTGAAAAATTATTTTTGTTGCGTTCTTGATATTATTTTTAAATTTACTTTCAAACTAATTTTCTATTTTTTTTAAAAACTGTAGTTTTTTACTTATTTGGTTTTTGCTCTGGCTCAGTGTTAGATATATAATGTAATATAAGGTAAACCTGCTTACGAAAAGCAAAGAGAAGTGAGATAAACGAACGAGTTATATCTTCATTTCAATAAATGGCGAAGATGTTTTTCAGGTATAAATCGTTGCAAATGGTTACTTCTTAAAGCGTCTTAACCGGTTAATCTAATTCCGTTTGTATTCGATATCATTCGGGGCCTGTATTTGTCGATATTTATATTTATTGGTGAACTTTTTTGGTTTTTTTTTACGGCATAACATATATAGAAATAGAAAGTTTTCTTGGCTACTTCGAAGCGAAGTGAAGGTACGCCCTGTATAACTCGTTTCCGTTTCGTTTCAGCGTGGAATTTAAAGAATTTAGGTGAAGATGTTTGAAATCTGGCAATGTCGCTCTTGAATAAATTAAAGATTAGGTTTTCAGAGACCCAAATAAATTTTACCTGTGGTATTTTTTCATTTTCCTTTTGCTAACCTAAAAATGCAGGTTATTTATTTCCTTAATCTAGATGAGGAAAACGGGGAATTTTTCTTTAATTGGCTTTGTCGTAAATCTATGGAAACTAAATTTGAAATCTGTAAAGGCATTTATCAGTACCATACACTAACGAAACTACAAAGATATCAGAATTTAGGGGCTCAGCACTAAAACAAAAATTAACATTTAAAATCGAGCAGTTGTCTGTCCTTCAATTAGGTCTTCGGTTAATTAATTTCATTTGTCAGTGGTTAAAGTAGTTTTACCCGTAGACCTTCGGCTTCCCTTTTCGAATATTCTAGTTGATGTTATGGTTATTATAGGGAGCTGATGGCTCCAGTCAACTGAAATAATTTCCTTAAAAGTCGCTAGGTGATTTGGGCCTTGGGTGGTGCCTTGGGTATGGTATTAGTCTAGCTGATTATAAATATTATAATAAATAATTTAACATAAGAGTTGACATGTTGTTTATGGCAGAAATAAATGTTTCTATATTATGTTAAATAATGAAAACTACATTATCGAATTTGAATGTTATTTTATGTAACAATTTTCTTGGGTTAATATTAATTTCGTAATCAAACTTTCAATGAACATTTCCCATCTAAATATATTTTACTGTTAATTTTCTTTAATCGGTGAATTTCTCTCGGCGTGCTGGATTTTCATATGAGTATCAACTGAAAGAATACAAAATTTGTAAAACGGCCTGGTAAAACTTTGAACCTTAAATAAATCTCTTAAGAATCGCGTTTCAAGAAGTTGCTCGTTTGGAAATGACAAATAAAAGTTTTAACTTCACCCAAGTTGTATTACACAGTTGCAAACTAAATTTTGAAATGCCACAATTAACAATTTAAACGGAAAAACAAGTTGAGTACATGTGTAACTTAGCAAATTGATACAGAAATATTTTGTATAAAAAATATAAAATATTATACAAAGAATTTTGTTTAAAGCAGTTGATGAATCTAAAGAAATTTTGTGATATTTATTATGGAAATATTTTGTAAAGCAGTATCTGAGATTTTATTCAGATTTCATGTAGTAAATTTTTGTAAGGAGAGCAAACGAAAAATTTAAATTCCAATTGGTTTTAAAATGAATTCTGTTCAAAAACCAAAAGTAGCTCTGTCGGAGAAGCAGTCAAGGTTATACGTGTTCGTAAATCAGAATATTTCAAGCTGATCCCGGATTCCGCTAACTCATTCAGTTCCTCTAAGAAAGCTTAAAAAATGAATCAATTGGTTTAAGCCGTTTTAACCGTTGTGTTTACCCGAACCGCATTGAGGCAAATATAAATTTAACGTGTCAAAAGATTCCAAACAGAGCCGACCAAGAACAATGTGTATTTTTGTCAATTTCCCTGATAAAAGACCCACGGCCCGCAAGAACACGAGACAAGTAAGAGAAAAAAAGTTGGCATTTTTTAGGTTTCTTCTCTTCGACGCGGCCAGGCTTAAAGCTTTCAAATGAGGAGGAAAGAAAAAAGGCCAGCTTTGCATTAAACAGGATTAGGCGACCGCGGTAAAATGGTCTGAAAAGGTTTAGACAGGAAAATCCCTTAACAAAGAGCGGCCGTTACGTCACAGGCATCTGTCGGCGATTGATTCCGAGCTACGAGATTCTTCGTCTCTGAAGGTAAGTTCGCACTCGCCACTTTTTAGATTTTTGTCGCGCAACGTTTTATCAATTCGCTGCAAACGGAAAACCGATTAAATCGACGCGTCTCCAGATATATTTTATCGTTTTGGTTTAGTTTTTACCAGATAGTGTCATAGAAATTTTAATATTTTTTTCGCAAAGGAAATGAATGATTAATTTCAATCATCGAAGTTAGTGTAATGCCAAATTTTCAATTTAATACCCGAAATTTCAAATCAAAGCCCAAATTTTAAATTATATACCCACAATTTAAATTTTAGGCCAACATTTCAATTTCATACCCAATATTTAAATTTAAAGCCTAAATTTTCCATATTATGCCCAGCTTTAAAAAAATTCGAATTAGTCCATTAAGAAAAGGGATAATAAAGCTAAACCCTAAACAAATTTGAAGAAATTTAAAAACTTACAAATAGCTCGTACCAATAGGTCTTCGAGCAAACAAAAAGGCGCGAAACTCGGACCAAATAGATCTTCGAGTGAAAAACTAAATTAAATTAAATAGCTAGGCAATTCGGAGTGGCTATATACCAACTACTTGACAAGGAGGTTTGAAACCTTAACTGGGACGGAAATTTATAAAGAAGCTCTTGAAAATAAAGTTTTAAAAGTGAGTTGTTACTCAAATCTAGAACAAAGTATGCTGCTATCAAAATCTACAAAAATGTCACAGCTGTGAAATAGCGTTTCATGAAGGCGCTTTTAGGGATTTCTCTAGTAAACTCTTTAAAGGAACCTCTACGCTGTAGGATAAGAAACCTCTTAGAAATTGCCTTTTGGAATTATGATTAGTTTATTTGTATCCTACTATTCCACAAACGGAAAACGTTAATTTTGGTTAATTTTTAAAAATTAATATCTCCACGAATTTTAATTTCCGCAAAATAATTTTGACAAAGAGATGTTCAGTATCGTCTAAAGTATAAAGGAAAAAATATATAAAACATCGGGCACGCGTTGGAGTGTTGATATTCACCCGCTTTTTTGTGTAAAGGTTGCGTTAAGCTTATTGGTAAAAATAAGGGAATTTTAAAATAGACCTAAGTTTTGAGAATTTTAAAATATGCCTAAAAATTGGGAATTTAAAAATAGGCCAAAATATTTAGAATTTCAAAACCGGCCTTTTAAAATTTGAATTTCGATATAGCCCTTAAAATTGAAATTTCGAAATAGACTTTAAAACTTAAATTTTTGAAATAGTCCTCAAAATTGAGAGTTTCAAAACATGCCGAAATAAACACTGATTTCTTCAATACAAAAGTATATTCATTAATTTTAAAATATATTTGAAATAAGAAGCATCTACATTTTGGGAATAAAATGCCGGAAATATTTATTTACGCGTTTCAAAAGGTAAATCCCTAACGAAAATGGTGATTTCAAATAAAAGGTGTTTCCATGAAATAAACAAAAAACATCAATGCATAATAATTTTTAGCACATTATTGGCACACGCGTTTCCACATAGATTTTAAATTCCTTAATCTTCAATAACTATAGCTAATGACGTGAAAAAAAAAACATTTTTACGTTATCTCCCGTACTGTATAGAAAAATCATTTATCAAAAGTTAGGCAAATAAAAATTCGACTTTGATCAAAATTGGCATCTAATACGCATCATACGCGATTCATCTTGGTTACGACTTTATAAACAGTATAATTGATTTCAAACTGGATGTGTCTTGATTCCCGTTGAATTCAAATTTGGACATTCGATAAAAACATTTTCGTTAACAATTGAACGACTTTAAGAACATTATCGACCGATTAGGAAATAGTTTAATTAGTAACAACAAGGGTTAACGGACCTAATTCACGACAAGTACGAACGTCACCTTGACCACGATAACCGCCGCGTGCATCGAATGGCACTTCAAAATGACGAGATTAAATTTATCACGTGATATAGAGCTTATGATTTTGGGAGGTCATGTTTTTTAAAAGGAGCCCTCTTAACGGTTCGCGATCACAGAGGATTTGCCACGAAATTCCTCCCCAGCATTTTGGCTTTAAAAGATTTTTGAATGACGGTCGAAAAGGTTCAAAAATAGTTAAATTCAAGGATAAGGGCCTCCATTTTCTAAGCCCTCTTACAATTGAATTCAAAAAAGGCCTTTTATAGTAATATATTAATAAACGATTTGTAGATTTCGCATAAAACTAACGCTTTAGATTTATAATGATTATTGTAATGAAGAATCGTCTTCTGTATGTTTGATATGATTAAAATCGATTTAGAAAGAAAGAAATGTAACATTAGGTTTAGAAGTAGTTTTTTAGGCTTAAGAAATTAGTGTTCCAGATATTCGCAAATAAACAACATACCTTTTGAAATCACGTTATTATAGGACATTTATTGTTTGAACGTTAAAGCGATTTGGTACAGATATGTTGGACACAAATTATCAACTCATTAGACAATTATAGAATAAAAATTGACGTTTTATTGGAAATTTCTGGGGGATTCGTAGGACAAAACATCAATTTAATAATGATTTAAGGTAAAGAAATAAACTTTTAATTAAGATATATCGCAATACCTTTAACATGCAAATTGAATATGATTAACTTTCAATCCATCTTCAAATCTAAAATACAAAAAAATAATAATTTTATTTACTGACGTGGTTAACTTTTAACTTTTTTGCTTAAAAATGGGATATATTGTTGAAAATTAGTTTCATAATTTTATAAGACTTTAGAAAGTGTTTAATTAAAATAAAGGATTTGTATATGGATAGCTAAAAACCATGCGCTCGCTTTAAAATTCATTCGACTTGTCGCAAGCTGTATATCAGCATTAAGGCAGGGTGTCGAAGTGGTTAGCACTTTCGCCTCGGAGCAAGAGAGCCCTCGTTTGATGGCAGCTTGTGGCACTGGATGTAACTTCTGAACAACACCTTTCACGTTGGTTTTGCAAGTTCTTTTTCTGTCTGTAAAAGGAGTTTTCCATTGAAAATAACATGGGAATCTGAAAAAAAATTAAAATTGATTTTATAAATTTAATTTAAACAAGTTTAAATGCAATTTGGTCAATTGGGTGACCCTTAAAATCCTTCAGATTCCCATGTTATTTTCAATGGAAATAATTCCAAATCATGTTGTCAAAAACGTTTTCAGTTGGCATGGCAAAACGAAAGCCCGTCGCAACTTTTCCCTTGCAGGTTTTTCAAGTTACACGGAGGTTAACATTATACTTGAGTTTGAACAAAATCGGTGATTATCACCTCAGGTCGTCTCCTTGTGAGTGTTTCGGTTTCAGATTTGCTGAGGTTTGAAAGTAATAGTTAGTGTAGGGATGATTGTGGTAATTTGTAGCTAAGGTAACTACAAGCCTCCCACGTGGTTTGAATTCCCCGGTATTGCTGTTAAAAGGACCTCGAGCTTGCTGCAATGCAAGTTAAAAACATAACTCATTACTTAACCCAACTACCACTTTCGTTAATTTCCAGTTTGCGGATATTGTTAAAAAAAGGTTCTTCGATTCTGTATCTTAACGGATCTAAAAGGAGAACTCCATTATTTAACAAACAATAGTTCGATTTTATGATGTTTGAAACCTTTTCATAGAATAGTTTCGGTATTAAAGTTACTTACCTAGTGGGGTGGCGGAGTGGTTAGCGCTTTCGCATCCCAGCAAGAGGAGCCGGGTTCGATCCCAACTTGTGGCACTGGGTGAAAACTCGGAACTACACCTTCTGCATTGAGTTTGCAAGTTCTCTCTCCACTGGTTAAAGGGGTTTTCCCCCGAGTTCTTCAGTTTCCCCTTCCCATAAAAACTTGTCGAGGTTAACGTTAATAGTTTGTGAAGGGAGCTGTTGGCTCGCGTGGCAAGAAGGGCTTGCCACCCCCCTCCTACGCATTGTAACCCGGCCACCTGTATAAAGGCATTATAAGTCGCTAGATGACTTGGGCCTCTGGTGGTGTCTTGGGTATTAGCCTAGCTGATTATTATTATTATTTTTGTAGATTATTTTTTGTTCCGAAATAGCTTTAGTTTTATCTCAAAGGTTATTTTGCAAGGGTAACTTCAAAAGATACTTAAAAGACAGGTGAAGATGTGGCACAATCGACATTCCTTCAAGTCGTCCTTACGTACGTAGTGTAAAAACTCGTTTTTTACGGAGTTGACCCTTTTATTTAAATTTCTAAATTTTTTACCAAAAACTCAAAAAAAACTTTTTACTTGGAAATAAGGTTCCTTATTTTTAAAGGTTCATTTAAATTATATAAATGATTCCTCCAATGCTCCGTTATTAATCACTGTATAGAAAAATAGATTTCGAATTTAAAATTAACACTTTTGCTATTAGACATACGATTTTTTGTATTTTAAAATTTGTTGCCGGTCACGATATTAAATAAATTGTGAAATGAATACGAAAACTTTACAAAAAAGCGACCAATTTTCAAATGCATATTTCTTTTCTTTTAAATTTGCAAAGTTAAGCTTGATTAGAAATTTCCGCTACCAAACAACATCGTTTGCTAATTTGGAACTTAATTACAAAGTTACGAAATTATTAAATTCAATTATTCATTCTAGATTTTGTCAGTGTCAAACGTAAATGACACTCGTTTCGCGCTGACACCGCTCGAAAAGGAGAAGCCATTTTCTATTTGTTAAAAAAACAACATACCGTTTGAACTCGGGACCTTTTATTGGCAACATTTCAAAAGATATTTTTTTCAACCGCATATTTCCAGCTTACATTTATAAAGAAAGAAAAACAGAGAAAGTCAGTTCAGCGTAAGGGCTATCCTCGTCGAAGGGCGGCCGGGTTCAGGGCTGCGAAACCGGTGGCGGCGCCGCGATCCCTTATAAATCTACGCGGAGCCAGAGATCGCAATCAGGATGAAAACAAGACACAGAAAAAGCCCTGATCTATTTACAAGCTTCTTTCTGCCTTATTTTCGGTCAAAGCGAAAAATGGCAGTAGTTCACGGAGCCGAAGTTAGCGGGTCGAGCGGAGGGTCAAACGCCCCGTCGAGCGTTGTTCGCCGGCGCACGCTCGTTCATCAACCGGTGACCACACTGACAAGCGCCGCTCTCTCCCGGCTTATAATCGAAAAATTCTTTCCCTTTTTCTTAATTCTCCACTTTCGCTCCGCCCTTCGTTCTTCCTCTTTTTAGGGATACTTACGAAATTGGCACCTCCGATGTCGTTTAAGTATAGTTGTAAGTAGGGCTTCTAACGATTATCTGAATAGGACAACTGATTACTATATTTCATATCAGATATATTTCCGATAAACAACTTGATTTCTCAGGCTACTTGTACCCTTTTTTATCTGACCCGCGGTCATCGGGTTTTTTTATTTGGTTTCGTTAACCGTCGAGACCACCGATATAGTAAAAAGTTTTTTTTCTAGGATAAGCGCGTAGATTTCGGTCTTCATGTTGTCTACCTTTAGACATCTAGTTAAATGTTTTTATCCTTTAAAATTTTTGTAAGGCAACTAAAAATTGGCTTAGTTCCAACAAGCCAATATAAAGATACACTAAAACAGTATATCCGCAGTTATCGCGGATTCAAAATACAATTTAAAAAGCAGATCAACTCGTGAAAATCATTTAGGTTTGTCAGACTAGCGCAAAGCGTATCCGCGTACTGCCATTAGAGTAACAAATTATGTTATCCGTTAAAAATAATCCAGTTAATCTTGGAAAGCAACACATACCGGATCACCCTTAGAAGCCCTAGTTGTAAGTTTTATGAAGCAGTTAATGAAACGTTTCAATTTACCGGCAGAGTGGACAAATTTTTAATTGTAAAGATCATCATCAACCATAAGCTCGAGAACTGTTGTACAGTTTTTTAATATACGATATAATTATATTTTTTAGGTAAACATTTTGAAGGACTAAAAAATCGTCCATTTTGTCATAACGAGGTCACTGTGTTATGTGAGAAATTTAGAACGACTACCAAGTTATATAAGTTTCGGCGTCACATATTTTACATCTTCAAGAAAATAATATATTAATTAATATAGTTATTCTTTTTTGAGAATAAATAGACTTCGATTATGAAATAACGTCATATGGAATTTTGTTTAAAAAGTTTATATGAAACTAATTAATATTTTCAACAATGTTTTTAATTAGAATAATTAGTTATTTGTTAACTTAAAAATTTTTGGTTTACAGTATAAAAGGAAATAAAATTAGAGTAATTAAGTAGGAAAATCTAAATGTGCTTGTCTAGTAATTTTAATATTTTAGAAAATTTATTCATTTAGCGCATTGGTTCGTTTACTATTTACTTATACCTTCAATATTATATACTAGCGGCTATCTCACTCCAATAGCGCTAGACAAAACCAAGGTGATGGTTCCACGGAAAGAGATGAGTTAGGTCATCCTCCAAGATTTTATTAGATTCGATGGGTTATATCCCTATTAAAATATTAAATCTAGAAATGAATGATTAAATATAATAAGAAATAATTAGTTCAATATTGACTTTGGTATGTTTAAAACATGATTTAAAATATTTAAGTTTGATTGGAATGGTATACTCGTGGTGCATATGATTAAAGCATTATTAAAATGATTAAATGATGATTAAAAATATTTATTCAATAATAAATTTTTATTTATTTGGTAATTAATATAAGGACCCCACTTAATAAGTCTGACAAATAAATAAATTACTCGCAATATACTATTTGATTGAAAAATACTTTGAAATAAATCGTCTTAGCATTAAGGTTTGTTTAAATAATTTCTAACAATTAAAATATTTAAATTAGCTATCACCACTAAAATAATAGTTGCTTATTTTAGTGAAATGATATTAAGTGTCAAAATGTGTTTTTCCTGACCGTTTAACAGCCATAAAGCACTGCTAAGATTAAAAATCGAGAATAGAAAATATCCAGGAAGTAAAAACATTAACAGAAATTCATCCAAAATTAGCTAGTTATTATAGTTGCTTCGCAATTTAAAATTAAAATTTATCAATTTATTAAAAACTTAGCGAAACAATGCACAGTTTAAGCTACCCCAGTCATTACATAAATTGAAATTTCATTTGATTTATAGATTTTAGTGAAAGCTGCGGAAAAAAACATGCATGTGTAGAAAGACACTTCTTAAAGTTTCCCATTATGTTCAAAAGAGTTGGAATAAGTAAACGAAATTCTTCGGGAAATTAAATTAAAAGCGTTAAATTTCTTCGTAAAAACACTTTTATGAAACTTAAGAAGAAATTTATTAATTTTGATACGATCAAAGCATCAGCAACATATTTGATCACGGCAATAAACAAGTATGTAGATTGAACAATATCCTGGATGTTCAGCTAGCTATCAGCTAGGCTAATACCCAAGGCACCACCTAGGCCTAAGTCATCAAGCGACTGTTAAGCCATTGATTCAGGTGGCCGGACAGACAGATTAATCCATCCGTCATAAAGGTGTTTGAGGAACTTGAACACAATGAAGCTACGTCTACACTCGTTCAAGTGTCCCGTACATGTTTCCAAAAGGTGGCTGAACCTCTTCTGTTTTGACATAGCTAAAACATGTGAAACTTGTTTGTGGTTATACAGATGACGTCCTTGTTTTTTTCCCCGACTATTTCGTAAAATATGAGACGTGAGTTCACTCTGCCTTACCTCGATGTGAGCGTAGTCGTCTCGGTCTCAAGGGCGCATCTCGTACCGGCTGAATAGTTCTCCGCGCGGAGTGATATCATACCGCAAACCTCCGCGCCGTAGCTGGCCGTGGCTCTACCGAAGAACCTCCACCCAAGCAGCCCGTATAAAAAGAAAAAGTCGATTATAAATCATTGTTATTTTAATAAGTAGATACCTTATCTATCTTTCGCGCTATCGTAAATATAACGCACGTTCTAGCCACAGGTTCTTCGTTCTTCGACGGATCTGTCTGCGCAAATGAATCTGAAATTATCTCTTTATATTAAAAAGTACCAAAATTATAAACCATTCCTTTGACGATAGTTGATAATTATATAAATTTTTAAATATTATGATATATCAATTATTACATATTTTATAATATGTTGTAGTAAAAGAAAATGTGGAGTGCAAATTACGAGACAAATTATTAAAGAAGCCCACGCACTTGCTTAAATAATTGTATTAGTTATTAGCTAAAGCAACTATTTTTAACTATTTATTTTTATATTGAAGTGCATATATTAAAATAGTTAATAGAACTTTTTAGTCACAAACCAAATGATAAATTGATAATATTATCATGGATATTAATTATTTGAATTTAATCCCCGAATTAATATTTCATTATACCTAGGAGGGACAAACACAATTAGGGAGAACGCAGCGAGCCTTTAAGCACGCTAACGCATGGTTGTGTACACATTTCATTGGACGAGCCTTTACGCTGAACGTTTTTCGGGCGGGGGAAGACAATTTTCGAATTTTTCCCTTCCGACGGCAGCAGGCGCTAAAGCGTCTAGCCAATGAAAACTGTACGCGAGCAAATCCACGACTTTGAACGGGTTTCATTGCTCCTAGATTTTAAGCGGCATCAATTCTAAATTTTATTTAAAGTCGCTCTCTGACTGGGGACAATGATGGTGTTACGGCCTTTAGCCAAGCTGATAATTTTTAATTCTTTTTATATAAATGCATCCACGATTAACCTTTTCTAAAACAATCAACCGTCAAATCATTTTTCTCGCACATGGTTCTTTTAAAAGGAGCCCAATCGTGCGGGAAAAGCGTCCAACTGGCAACTCTGAAAGCACCTGGGCGTTGTTTAATTACCAAGCACCCGAACCGGAACCCGCGATGGACCGTATTCATAAAAGAAAAATAATAACCTTATATAGTATTTTTGTTTGTATGGGGGACGTGTTCCCTCAATACGTGCTGTTTCGTCGTTACGAACGAGACTGTATATATAATAATTTAAAATCTGCAAAAGAGATAGTTAAAACGAGTAGACTATAAAATAATTTTAGTGCTTAGTTAAGTTCGTGTGGGTGTTTTTTTTATTTGTACTATTGTTCATATTTGTTAATTAAAAGTTTCTTAAAGTTTAGGGGATAAGTAAATATGAAACATTAAGCAGACCATAACTACTTTCTTGGGTTATATTTACTAAACAAAAAAATATATGTTTCTACAAAATAAATTGAACAAAATATAACTTAACAAAACAGTAGTATAATCGTAGCACGCGCGATTTTCACGCGCACTTAACAATCAGAAATTCCTCGCGACTTTATCAGGCGCTCCTAGACTTGTAAAAGTAAGAGACAGTGATGTAAGCTAGACATTAAAAGAAGGCCAAGTTACTTTAAAGAAATACCAATTTTAGGGTTATAGACTTATTTATATAATCTTAAACAATTTTGCTGAAAGTTTTACAAATAAATCCAAAAAGCAGACGTAAAATTTGTCTATAGATACTTTTAATTATTTTTCTAAAGCAGCTCATTTTACAATTAAATATACCTTCTGTAGAGCAATTTTATAAAAGTGCCGAATAGCACTTGCAATTTGTTTTATGATTTATTAGTAGCACATGCCAGAAATATATTAATGAACCACACACGAGCACGAGAAAATTTCACGTTTTCAAGAATTTTTTTTTTTAATAATCAGCTAGGCTAATACCCAAGGCACCACCTTAGGCCTAAGTCATCATGCGACGTTTGAAGCCCTTAATTCAGGTGGCCGGGTTACAAAGCGTAGGAGGGTGGTGGCAAGCCCTGCATGCCACGAGATCGAGCCAACAGCTCCCTACACTAACTATTACCGTTAACCTAGACAAGTTTTTATGGAATATTGTAAATATATTCTTATTTTACATATCTCGAGTTCACCGTATGAGACTCACTATTTTTCGAAAATCAATTTTTCAACTGAAAGTTAGTTTTACTAATGACCAATAAAACTAAATCGTTGTTAAGGACTGACTTTAAGGGTAATATTATTTGAAGCCGGTGAAATTGGATTCGTTTTCAACTGAGATTCTTACTATTAATAAAATCTGAAATATTTTAAAATAACCTTTAGGCATAGATGACGAATATATTAATTATTTTACAAGAACACAAATTTAATAGTGCAAAACTTTCGTTCGAGATTTTGAAGGCTTAAGATATTCGTAATTATCATAGTGAAAAGAACGATATACATTTATCAAGTCCGTATGGAGTAAAGAACTTCATTTTTAATAAAAAATCCAAAAAGCTGTACAAAAATATTATTCTTACTTATAATTGTTGTTAATTTTGTTATTGCAGAATTAATGAGGTCAACTTTTATAGTTATACCTCAGTCTTTTGAATTGACTAAACCCTAGACTTACAGTTATTTTGTTCTGCTTACCAGACGTTTTTGATTTACCGTCTACTTAGTAAACGAAATCATCGCAAACTTTGAGTTCCTCGCGTTGACTGCTTCGTGGCTCTCGGTATTCTGAAAAGGCTAGTTATCTAAATCAGAATCAAATAATTATCATAACAGATAACCAAAAAGTTACGTTAATAGAAGTCATGGGGGAGGGCAAAATTTGATCCAAATTTGATTCAACACATAGGATCAATGGAGGTAAGTAATATTTTTATGGGAGGTTACTTGAAATTACTCCTAAACTAAAAATAGCACCCTCTTAAGAATTGGTACCATTAATATGGCCACTTTATCCTGCACAACTACGCGATCAAATATGAAGTAAATAGTTATTTAAATATTAATAATTTAATTTAACTCTGAGCCTGCTCACACTTACCCCCAAAATGCTGGTGTGATAGGGGTGGGGTGATTGTTATCACGTGAAATCCTTGACCAATCGCAATGAAATACAAACGTTTCCCAGCAGGTGAAAAGATAAGCAGACTACAAAATATAAAAATATGAAACCGGTTGGCCAGTTAGGAAAAAAGTTACAGAACCTTTCTTTAGGGCATAAAATCTCTAAACACAAGTAGAAGAGTAGAACGTTTTTTAAACTCAAAGTTTTAAAAACTATTTTTTATTTAAATTAATATTGAAAATAAACAAAATGTGAATAATTAAGTATTTTTCAATATCCATTCATCAAATATTTTATTATAATAATAATTGGGGAAATAATAGGGGTGATCACAATTACCCTCCTGATCACAATTACCCTCCTGATCACACTTACCCTCCTGATCACAATTACCCTCCTGATCACAATTACCCTCCTGATCACAATTACCCTCCTGATCACAATTACCCTCCTGATCACAATTACCCTCCTGATCACAATTACCCTCCTGATCACAATTACCCTCCTGATCACACTCACCCTCCTGATCACACTCACCCTCCTGATCACACTTACCCTCCTGATCACACTTACCTAAGGATTAAAGAAAGGATATTTTTATGTAAATTAACATGTAAGTT
The DNA here is from genome assembly GCF_980474605.1 of Leiobunum rupestre. Taxonomy (NCBI): domain Eukaryota; kingdom Metazoa; phylum Arthropoda; class Arachnida; order Opiliones; family Sclerosomatidae; genus Leiobunum; species Leiobunum rupestre. The sequence continues at coordinate 20,300,195 of NC_143385.1, read as the reverse complement.
TTTTTAAAGATATTTAATGAATCGTTAAAAGTAGTTCGTACTTAAAGAACATTTTTAATGTTTGCAGAAGCATAAAGTATATTTTTCAATTAAGAGACGGAATTTCTTTGAAAAATAAAGCAAACTGGTGTACAAACTATAACTTAACTTGAAAGTTTATTTTAATTGTGTCACATACAATAAACGTTGGACATTCCTCAAAATATCTTACACAATATGATTAATGAAATTTCTGAAATCGGAAATCTCACTACCAATCCCTAAAATGTACTCAACATTTATGACATCATGTTAATATTCGCAATTAGGACCTTTTAAATAAAAAGAGCACTTTGTGAATGAGAATATGTTTAAAGGAAAAGTTCAGGTTGGGTAAAACTTGGGCATATTTGAAAGATCATGTCAAAAATATCAGACGTAAAATTGTATCTGTTTTTAATGACGATAAATTAATTTTTAAACGAGCGAAATTTACCCGCCAAGCGAGCTGCCATTTTCTTTCGCCTTCCGTACGCAGACCGCACGTGGAGCAAGCGCGTGCAGGGAACAAAGCTCTGTTATAGCGCGAACAGCTCGTGATAAAAGTCCTAAAACGTCACCGCGAAACAAAATGGCAGATCGCTTGGCGGGTAAATTTGGCTCGTTTAAAAATTAAATTCTCATCATTAAAAAAAGATACCATTTTACGACTGATATTTTTGAGTTTATTTAAACATGATCTTTCAAATAAATCCAATTCTTACCCAACCGGAACTTTTGCTTTAAATAAAGACATGCAATCAAATGCATTTCGTTTTACCAATGTCGGACCACTGTATTGCTTTGATACCAATGAAAAACCGCTGTGGAAAAATTGAGCGTGTTTTTAAATTATATTGATCCTGTTGCTTTATAAGGAAAACTAGTGTGTGGGCTTACTAAAATATAACGTTCAAATAAAATTGACCGACGAAGTCATAAAGCGATCAAAATTCACCACAGGGAAGCACGATTCTTTGCAAAGGTATGCGGTAAGACCGCAAAAGGCCGAATGAGCCAGACCAAGTATTCATTAAAGTTGAATTTACCATTTTACCATAAATATTTATACACTGCACGACAGCGGCGTACACTAACTCTGAAATATAGCTTTCCAGCAGACAACAAGCAGAGGATAAAATTCATAGAGGTTATTAAAAAATATGGTTGCAATAGATTTTCAAGAAAGAATGTTTCGGCGATGTCAGATATGGGCCGAAATACTTTCGCATTCATTCGAAACAATTTGGTTTATGTCACGTTACGGAACTTTTTTAGATACGTTTTCGGTAATATTTTAAAAGAAATCTAATACAATCAGGTCTCAAAACTCTCGCTTGAGTATTGGGTACTTCCATCAAAGTGGATCTAATCGACTCGAAATTATTCCCGAAGTAAAAATTATAAGCTCTACCAAAATTGTATAATATATTTTACTAGAAAAGTATCGAAATAAGGTTTATTATAAAAACACGTACCTTGAGAAGATTCTACTTTAAGAACATTTGCCCAAAGATTCATATACCGAATTCAAAATTTACCACGTATATACGAAAATAACTGAAACGAATGGTTTAAACCGTTTTAATACAGATCCAGTTCTGTTTGGATAAATAATTTTCATCGTATTGAATTAAAGTTCCTTTATTGAAATTGTATAAAATATAAAACCTTTTGGATTGTAATTTTCGATCAAGATCAAATGTTGATATAATATTCTTTGATTTTATAAACATAGAATTAAATAACAATATAAGAAATTATATACAATAGAATCGAATTATATAGGCATTACATAGTTAGTGTTATTGAAACATTATTGGTTACGTTTATTTCTAATAAATCTTTATTGTAATTATACTTTACTAACTGTAAAGGGAGATGGTTAGTTCTCTCTCATTGAAGCCAGTTGAGGCACCTAGGTGCAATGGGATTTTGGGTTCTGTTTTTGCAACCGCTCGAGACTTAATATGAAATGTTGTGGATTGAGCAAAAATGGGCCCCTAAAATTAGGGTGCCTTAGGCGCGCCTATACGTTAAATCGTACCGGCTTCTGACCATGGTATTTATATCTGACACTAAGCAATCTTCGCTTTGTATTTGTGCTTAATCAATCTTACTGAAAAACATCACTCACTTCGGTTACAGACCAATGATCCCAAAAATTAGGTTTCCGCTATTTTTGGCTTTGAAACCCAGTTGTTGGGAAAGGTACTGATGAAGTTGAAAATGGAAATTATTCAATTTGCGAACACCTTACAACCCTTTTGAAAAACTTACTATGAAATCTTACCGAAAATAAAAGGGCTCTAAAGCTTTTTATAGCCTAAAGTGCATTGTCAATAAAAGATAATTTACTATGATCGATTTCAGTCTTAGAACTGTAAATTCCTAGAAACTATTTCAAACGCGGCGCAAAATATTTTAATCTATGATATATTAACCGTGAATTAATAATGATTCCATGGAAAATATAATTAACCAGCAGATAAATATTGGTTTATCTTTATTTTTTATTTAATTAAATAAATGTATGTAATTCTAATTGGTGAAACTTCTTGGAAGAGTCTTCATGTCAGGTAAACGTTTTCGTTAAAAGATAAAATATTTTTTCCCTCTTCCAAGCGAGAGGCTTAATTCTGGTGGTGAAGTCTTTTAGAGGAAAACTTTGGTTAAACCAATAAAAAATCGATATGTCTTTGACCCTGAAAATATGCCGGTTTTGAGCGCAGTGACAGTTTTTTGAGAGAACTGAAGCTTCATTTGTCATTATTCCAATTAAGAAAAATTCTTTTGCCAACCAACCGCGAGAGAGAGAGAGAGAGAGAGAGGGAGAGAGAGAGCAGCAGTTGAACGAGTGCGTTGTAGACTCAGCCAGGCAATTGAGAAAAGTTTAAAAATTATTTGAAATCTTTTATTTTTTCGATTTCGACTATTTCCAAATAGAATAATTGAACTTATAGAATTGTCCTTGTCGTTGTAGCTCGTCGTAGTCGCAAATATTTTAATAAATGTGCGCAGTTAACATGAATGATAGGAAACTACATTATGAAATGTAAATTATCATTTTAAAAGCATTTTAATGAATTGTTCCAAGTGCAGATAAGGGTTAAAGAAAGACTGTGTTGTAATGATTTTATATAATGTAATATAATAAAAAAAATAAAAAGTGGCAAAATGTTAGCACACATACCGCAATATTTTAAATTTGTTCGTTATATTTTTCTTATTAATTTTTACACCCTTTTGATAGTAAATTTGATGATGTTCCCGAACGGCAGCGAAACTAGTCGTGTCTTTTAATAAAATATTTTTAAATCTTACTCTGCAAGAGTAGTCGTTTCTTTAATTTTTCTATATTTTAATGCACAGGGTTAGTTTTACCATATTTAATTAGCGATCCATTTAATTAAAATATGTCATCATATTTAAAAATAATATTCCAAATCTAGTGAATGCGTGGATAAATTTTAAAAAATATAACAAAATATTTATATTTTTTAACGAAATTTAACGTTAAACCATATTTTGTGAAGAATTATCTGTAAAATGATGCATTACTACATGTTTCATAATATTATGAATGTTTGATTAATTAGACACGCTTAAAAAAACGTTAAATTGACAGATGTCCAATTATTGGTCGATTGTAATAAATCCTTTTAAAGCGTCCAAAATTAATTTAAAATTATGGAAACAAAAATTATACAGTTCATACAATGTCATTGCTCCAAGAACCAAATTTTTAATACAAATTGATAAATTTATTATAAATCCTGAAGTAAAGTGTAATCTATAATTAAGCCGTTGCTGGTAGTTGAATTATAGAAGTACGGTTTTGATTTTATTCCAAACACAATTAATTTCTTTAATTTCTTTAATTAAACAGAAAATAAGAACAATTTTTACAAATATGATCCGTAAAAGTTCGATTACCCAGAAAATATTTTATACTTTTGAAAACGTTTTAATCAATTTTGAGTATTTCAATAGTTTTAAAAAAATATTTAATTGATTTAATTTAAATCTTCAAATCCTGTAGAGTAAATTAATTTTCATTTTATTCTTAATATACTATAGTTCAATGCCCTTTAGCATAGCTCTGTGAATAAGCACAGCTAATGCCTTTTGTATAACTATTGTGATTTATTCTGTAAAGGAGTAACTACGCTCTCCACGTCTGAAAACTGTTGCTTCAGAATTTAGTTCAAAATGAAGTTTATGTAAAATCAATGGAACTATTTTTAAACATTAATTTGTTAGAAGTATACCAGGGTTCACTGTTAGGAGAAGATTAAATTTGTTAAAGCTCCTAATTTTTACTAATTCCATCTTGATTATTATTATAGAAATGTAATCTTTATATTATTGTAGTTAATTTCGAAATGGTGTTAGAATTGTGTGGACAGGGTTTATATAAATTCCGAAAACCTTTCACTATAAAACCAAATAGTTTCACTAAGCACACTTAAGGGTTTTTCTTGTCCCAGATTTAACAACCCCAAAGGATTAAAAAGGGTGCTATACAACACCGTATATAGGTGTTTATTTATCTAAATTATTCAAAATTGAGTGTTGTTACACTCTTAAGCGAGTTAAGAAGCAACCTAAAAGGAGAAGTGTAGTAATCCAGAGTAGAAAATCACCCTATAGTGCGTACCCTAGAACCCTAAAGGGTATAGCGGAGCACTCTAAAAATAGTGATCTAGTAACCCAGGAGGAATAGTGAATCATTAAAAAATGGTGTACTAAAGCACCCAAAACAGTGTCAATAAACACCATTAAAGAAAACAGGCTTCGCCCTTTCTGGTATAAGTAATTTTGCAACTTTTTACGGTGAAGTATAACACCTTTATAAACCATTTTGGGTGTTCAAACTTTGTTTATATAGGAAACATTTTGTTAGATAACATGATACTAACCGTCATATTGGTGTGACAACCTATAGAATTAATAACTTCTTGAGTAAGACAGGCCTCTTTACTAATAACCCCCAAAAAGTGCTCTGTTTTGACTTTTTCTTTGGTCAAAAAGATCAAAGCACGTAGATTTAGTAGATTTCCAAAAAATAACTAATTTAGACATCTGAAGAACCAAGTGTTATAGCAATACAAAATTTTATAAAATAAAGTTTTCAATGTGGAGAGGAGATTACGATAAAACCGACATTTTACAATTGAAAAATACAATCGCAGCCAGATCAACAACCATTTATTTTTATAAAAGATAATGATAGAAAGTTGGAATTTCGTATCTTTAATTTAAAGAATGCGCCTTGAGTGTTTAGATTTGAGGTGAAAAAAAGTTAAACGTTTCTTTCTGCTTATATTCAAAGTCGAAAAAATCGCTTCTTCACACAAACCATCATTATTTATCACTACATAAATTACATCAGGTCCATAAAGTGTGTTTCATGATTTTGACATGAATTTATGTTTCTTTACAGATCTTTATACGATGCTACGATAAGTTTAACTACGTGTGGATAATTGGTATCTATGAAAATTAAGCAAATACGTCACGTAGACCTAAATATTGCTTCATTTACGGTGTCCCAATCTGTTAACCTAAGTAACCTCAATTGACGAAATATCACGTTATACCTTGGTACGTCAACTTGACAAAAGCTCTTGTAAGAACTGTAAAACAATTACTTATATTTCTATAGGAGCAGTAATATATTATACTTTTTATTATTTAAATAACTGGTACAATCTTGAAAATCTACCAGTTAAATTGTGTTTAAATAATGTTCTAGTAATAAGCCTTACTGAAGAAGCCTACTGTCAAGTGTTTTCTATTCGAAAGATTTTACATTATAAATGTTGTTGCCCAATTTAATATTTCTCAAGAAAAATTATATAAGAAGACATATAATGAACATTGGAATACTACTGTAATCAGTTCCTTTAAAATACATTTCAAACACAGTTGGCTAAAAATTATAATGAGTGCGTGGAAAAAGCATTACGAATTAAAACTTTATTTCTTAATTAGATTTAAATCTTGTTCGAGGTTTGAAAAACACTCTCTTTAAATGATTTACATACAAATAATGTAGGAAACAATTGGAATTCTTCTATATGAAAATAGCTCAAAAATCTTAAGGGTTTATATAAATTTAGGTAGATTTTTTATTCGTCAAAACACTAAATAAATACACGGCATTTCCTAAAGAAATATTCTTCGATATAAAATATTTTTATGGACAACGGATTTCCGTAGATCTTTTCTCCCCATTTATTAAATATTAACTGAAATATTTTGCAATTTAAGAAATAAGGTTTCCAATGTTAATTCCCAGTTAAGAAAACAAACATGGTTTACTATTACGGCCTCCAAAATATAAAAGGTAAAATACTTCGTCAGCAAAATAAATTGTAATTTTTTTCTCAATAATTGAATATTTCTTGCTTTAAATAATACGTCCATTAAATATTCTTTGATCATAACTTATGATTAAATATTGATATACAAAGTATCGTTTCTATAAAACCAGTAATTTTTGAGAAGTATAACGATTCCAAAAACGCTTAAATGTAGTCGCTTTATAAATTGCGTGTAGATTGAAGATAATCAAATAAATATACAGATGGGATTAGCATCGTCTACTTTGTCTTAATCAATCTTACCTAGGAAAGAAGAAACCCAAACCTACACAGTTTTGAAAATGATATATTTAAGGCCCTTTAACTTTGCTTCAAAATTCTTCTAATTGTTTTTTTTTGTTGCTGTTACGATTTGGGTGAAGGTTATCTAAATTAAAAAGTATGCATTTAAACTTGTCAAACATATTATAAATTTATTAAATAATAAAAGCCGTAAAATTATTAATTTTAAATAATAAGACCGTAAAAATAGTTTTATAAATTTAATATCTTACTTATAAAACCAAGAATAATTATAAAGCTTTAATTTTAAAATAAATTATTATTAAACATTTTTAAAATTAAAATATGTAGAGACGAAATTGAAAAGTATGTTCAATAAAAAAGTGGTACAATTAAATTTATTATAATTCAAAAGCCATAATTTTTAATTATTGACATTTATTTAAATAAGAAAGCCTTAAAACAAAACTTTTAAATTGAAAAAGTTGGTATATTTAAACATACAGCAAATAAAGTTTAATATTATCTTTATAATACTTAAAATGTGTTTTAGTTCAAAAGGTTTGAATTTATTTAAATTAAATTAATTTCTTACACATTTTGAATTTTGAATAAAAAAAGATTCTATTGAAATGAAGCTGAACCTTGGTACCGAAGAAAAGTTCTTTAAAAGACCCAATTGGGTGATTCGTCTACCTCAAATGCATGTCTACCTTATAAGCCAATATCCACGGCTCACAGTTCAATTCACGGACTGAGTGGCTAAAATGCATTAAGAAATGTTAAATAAAATGTTAAAAATGTAGGTAGTTTTGTGGCAGAATACCCATTTAGTGCGCTAGGTGAGCGCCTAGGGCTTCGCCGTCTCTTGAGGCCTCACAAATGACATGCACCAAAATATATTTCAAACACTTAAAGACTGGCAAAAATATAGATAATCTCAGAAACAGTCAAATCTTCTCTAAGCAGACGCAGATATTTTCTTAATTTCGACCTAATCCTTCGTCTGCTTAAAGGAACTCTGAACCTTGGCACTTCAGTCAGAAAAATCTTTTATCTAAATCCCCAATTAAAAACTCTAAATCTACTGTACCAAAATCTGTTTAAAATCTCTAAAATCATCTAAAACAAAAGAATTAACTTTTACTCAATTTCATTCTCTTATATGTTGAATGGTTCTCGATAAATCACGTTTTCTCTTCAAAAGAAGTGATTATCCTTATTAAAAATTATCATTAATTTCTCGACGCTGAATTGCGCATTTTGTTTGTCCTGTAGTTTTTCTATTAGGATCAATGAGTTTCAATTTTTGATTTGTCCTATCTGTAACAGAAGACGGGAGTGTAGAAAAGATTAGTTGGTGTTTTTCTCTCAGCTTAAAAGTGGCCAGCTCCAAGCAAACAAAATGATTTTTCCTTAATTAGTGAATTTATTTATGGTTATAAATAAATAAACCTGGATTGATAGACAAATATTTTAATGAATAGGTTGAAAACACATATTATGGAAAAACGATGTTTATCTTAAACATTGCAATTTGGTTTGGCCCTTTTAAAATAAATTTTAACATTGAAATATGATATTCCCTTATTTTAATTAAGTTGCAATATGATATTCCCTTATTTTAATTAAGTTGCAATATGATATTCCCCTATTTTAATTCATTTGCACTATGATATTCCCCTATTTTAATTCATTTGTAATATGATATTCCCCTATTTTAATTCATTTGCAATATGATATTCCCCTTTTTTAATTAATTTGCAATATGATATTTCGCTATTTTAATTAACTTTCAATATGATATTACCTATTTTAATTAATTTACAATATGATATTTCCATATTTTAATTAATTTGCAATATGAGATACCCCTATTTTAATTAATTTGCAATATATTCCCTATTTAATTTAATCCCTTCTTAACACTTTCAAATAAGAAAATAAATTACCCAATTTTATTTAATACAGTGAAAATGAAAAGTTTCCAAATTGAAATGTAGAGTTTTCTAGTTGAAATGTTTAGTTTCCATGTTAAAAAGTATACTGTCGCAATTATTTTTTTTTTCAAATTAAATTAATTTCAATGCAGCGAAATCGAATTACTCCATTATAAATGATTTCAAGGAAATCATTTTAATATAGCAAAATTTATTTTCCCTAATAAAATATATTAAAAGGTAAGGATTTTGCAAAACCAAATTCGTGTAAGCTTAAAAATGTTGTCATTTAAGAAGTTTATATTAATTTAGTCTGTTTTCCTAAGCTACATATTTTCACGTGTTGAGCTCGAACATCTTTCGTCGCTTTTTAGATTATTTTAAATCAACTGTTTCCATATAAATTCCATTAAACTTAAAATTTACCCATAACACAATAAACCATAATTAATAATATGATTTACTTTGTCTAAAAAATAACACTTTTTCAAGTTCATTGCAATTTAATCACTTTTGAGCATTTTTTACAGTAAATATGGTTCCTACTTGATATTTACATTTTTACAATATTTTACATACTCAATGGTGCATTTATTTACAGTAACATTTTTATGGATAGTGATATTAACTATATCCATCAAATTTTCTGATGAATAAATTTTTATATAAATCCTGTTTAACCAGATTATAAAAAAAAACGTTAATGAAAACAAGGTTCTTTACTAAATCGCTAATTTCATTTTAGTTAATTTATCGTTGAAGTTTAAGATCGTGTTGAGTTACTTTTTAACAGCTATTGAACGAACTTTAATTCAACTCTTACCACAGATGTACGACCATGCTTTACTTCCAAATATTGGTTAAAAGAATTATCTCTCATAAATTTTAAATAAACAAATTAATATTTAGAGAAATTGGTTGCCCTAACAGTATTTATATTTCACGAAAATCTCAGAATTCATATGGGATCAACAGTTGTGAATATTAAAAAGTAGGGATTCAACCTTACGGCAATTCCAAACCAACTAAAAATAAAGAAATTGGATCATCAAAATTAAGACATTAAAATAAATCTTACAAACATAAGTTGAAGAGGAATTTCACATAAGTCAGTCAGTTAAATTAATATTGAGAGCTAACATTCTATTGGATGGACTTGGTCGTTAACCCTAAATCGTATTTCTGGCTCGTCCGTGCCAGAGAAGGAGCCGTGCCGGGAGGACCTGCGTTTGATAATTTCTTATTAATGTTGCTTTTTTTCGCTACTTCATGAATTTTCGTTATTTTCTCAAAGTTATATTTCGACTACCTGACAAACCTTTGAAGCATAATTTTAAAAGTATGCTATAAACAATTGAGACATTCTCATTGAAAACTATTAATTTGGTAATTTGTTTAAGCTACTTCATGGTTGGACATTTTTGTACCCACCATGTAATTAAAAATTATTTGGATAATTTAAACGTAATAACAACAAAATTTTCAGTTTATTATTAAATATTGTATAGAAGAACTTCAAAAACGCAACTATGGCCATATTTAGAAAATTTTAATTTTTTTACTTTTAACAAAAACCAATTAATTTTATTTGTATTTAGAAGAAGTGATTAGTATTTGTTTAAAAATATATTTTCTACCTGGGCTGTAAAAATTAAATTAGGCGAATTATATACACAGCACAGCGTCTGAAAATTAGCATTGTCGATACAAATTTTATATTTTTATCAAACATATTTTCTAATTGCAATTAATTTACAAAATCACTAATATATGGAATTACCGGGAGCAAGCGAATGTACTAGTTTTAATGAAGTAACGAAATAGAGAAAATAACTTCTATTTAAGAGAAATATTTTACAACTCGGCCCTTAGAAACACTTAACACTTTGTTTAAACTAGACAGATTAGCGCCATTGTTTGATAATTAATTTAAATGAATTATATTTTATACTCTACATTAACTTATTTGATTTACTAACAAATTTGTATTTATCGAATAATAGACATTTTATTTAAAGCAAATTGCTTGGTAATAAAGTATTTCTACTATGAAACAGAACGTGAATCTAATTAAAAGAAAGTCATTTAACAATCATTTCCACTTTTATTTCCAAGACAGAATAATTTTAAGTAATGGGCGCTACTAATTTCCATAATAAATTTAATAATTTAATTTATATCATTTCATCAAAAAACAAGGAGAATGACCAATTATAGAAGAAATTATTTTAACGAATTTAATTTAAATTCAGCGACCCCATTCATCAACTTTAAATTTCGACCTAGAAATAGTAAACGATAATACATCAATTAAAACTTTAATCTAAACGGCTCAACATTTTTGCCTGATGTACAAAAAGTTTTGGGTCATCAATTTTTTAGCTTAATGAATGTGGACTGCATTTTAGAAAGTAAAACATGTTGCAGTAATTTTATCTTTTTGATAAATAGTAAATATTCATATTGCAAAGTAAAATTATGAATAATTAATTGAATCTAAGATAAAACTGTCTACTTTATTAGTTAAAATCATAGGGTTAAGTTTAACACCGAATCTTTCAAAGTTACAGTGGTGATTGAAAGAAGGCAACACAAATTTTAATAAAATTTTCCAAAATAAATTATGGCTCATTTTTGGAAAAAGTGGCATTTAGGTTAAAACCTTATTTGGTTTTTGAAAGTAGAAGTTGATATTGAAGGAAAGTGTTTTCGGTGTCACAGAAAAAAACGCCCTATTTCTATTTAGTCTCATAGAAATATTTTCTTTTGTAAAAGTGACCTTTAACCAACTAAAAAATTACCCTTTCATAAAGTTTGGTATGTAAACGGTCTTTGTATTAGATTGTAATTTCAAAAAAAAATCGAAACAAACAAAGCGATACGTTTTTCCATAGTAAAATAGTTAATTTTTTCTGGTTGCCCTGCAGCTATAAATGATTAAAAGGTTATGATAACACGTGTCGCAACCTAAAAATAACTTTATGCTAGAGTAAATAATCAAGTTTTGAACGATTATATTGCCTGTATGACAAATAAATGAGCGTTATAAGAATGATTACTCTTATTTTAAAGGGAGAGTTTATGTAAATAAAATGAAATATTTCTTAAAAGCGTATGACTGTAATTCCTAATGGCTAATTTTTTTAAGGTTGAGATTCCAGAGATGAAAATCAATTTTAAAAAGTGAGATTTTTTAATAGAAAGTTTCTAAAGCTATGAAATAGTTTTAACTTCATTGATTAGTCTTTAAGACATTGGGCTCAGAGTCAGTCATATAAGTGTTCAGAGCCATACTTTTAATACTTTAATATTTCAAAGATCTTGGATACCTCCAAAAAACTAAGAATTTTGTTAATTACAGCTAAATTCTTAAAATATTTATGAGTTTATTTAGTATGTTCTAAGTCTTATATATTCTAAATTCCGAATTGAGCAGTGGTCATTCATTACACGTAAAGAAAACTTAGATGTTAAAAACTGGAATAGCTAGAGTCCTAAGATAATATCTAAATTCTGGAATGCATTGTCTTTAGCTTAAACAGATCGCCAAAATAAAGAAAATGTTTAGTCAACTTTTATATTTTTCTCTGAAACTAAATTTCATATCAATTTGTCAATTTCTACGTTGTTGTAATGGCTTTAGAAAACTGACAAAAAATAAATAAATTCCTTAGAAATTTCGATAATTTTTCTGCATGATTCATGTTACCTTATAGAATACCTTTACTATTTAAAATGGGTAATGGTACCAACGTAAGAAAATAACAGCCATTTTTGAAACATAATTTCATAAACATTTTTTCTATCATGAATAATTATAAAAAATTTACACAATGCATTGTTTTCTTTTTTAAACTAGCGTTTTCTTGGTCGGTTTCCATAATAAATTAGATAAATCAATTTCAATTTAAGTTTTTGTAGATGACATAATTGAAACACTTCAGCTTTGAATTTGCATTAAATAATTCCAATAATTAAAATTAATATTTTTCTTGTTTTATTCTGAAACGTTTGCAGACAATTGAAGTTAAATGTCTTTGCAGATTTCGTCTGAAAAGTCGCTTAAAAAGGCTATGGAATGTTAAATAACACTTGATCTTTTGATTAAGAATAAGCATTGATTTCAATTTTGTCTTATTGTAATTGAAATTTTGAATAACTATTTATATTTAATTTATCTAATTTGAACTACCTTTTAGAATGTTACAAAAATGTTCTGACTTTTTCATATAACAATTTATATTTTCTAATTTTAAGTCAATATTTTTAAGACTTTAAAAAAAACCTAGTTATTTAACCTGGCCTTCAATTAAATTGTGATATGACAATTAAGTTTTTATTTTACGAAATTATTAGCAAAATTACTAAACAAAATCATACATATAAACATTGCTTCACGATTTATTAATAGTTTATAATATATCACAATTATCGTCAATATTGATATAGCGTTCTTTTCGATTTTAAAAAAAGTCACATCGAATAAAAAAATAAACCTATCGTTCCGTTTCGGTATGAAAAGGAATGTTACCGCTGCCGTAATTTTCGTGGCAACTTAGCACGTGCTGATAGACTGTTTCTATCCTATTAGCGAGTATCTTCAAGTAACGGTCTGGTATGAAAGGCAGCCAGTCCTTCATGTGCGGCGAGACCCGCTCGAACATATCTTTGAGTAGATAAGCGACGCTTCTTTTATTTCTGAGGCTCTCCAACGCGCGAACCGTTGACTGTTTGAAAACGCACAAGGATTGCAGCAGCGATAAGTGGTAATGCTCGTACTTGTCCAAGAGTCGATAGCCGTGTAAAAGGCCCGACTCGTTATCGAGAAATACGAGCAATCCCGTGCTTTCGCTTTTAGCGAGATTGTGGGCTGGACTCTTCATCATCTCGGAGTTCCATTGTTCGTTATACATGTTGTTAACGACCCGATCGAGATTAGCCGTAATGTAGTCGAATAAGATTAAATCGGACCACTGAACTAGTTCTAAGATCTCGGGCAGCGTTCGGCGTCGCAGGCTCTCGTCGGTCGGATGCAGGCGCCGCGAAGCGTTCCTGAAAACGCCGGGAATGAAAGCCGGGCTCAATTTGTCCACAAATCGCGTCAACACAACCGGTCTGTCGGCGCTCCATTGCGCCAGTTGGATGTACGAACGCACGTAGTCCCATTGCCACTCGTTACCCCTAACGATTGCCAGGGCGGACGGCGGGAGGTTTTCGATGCCCAGCAACCTCGCGAGGTAAAACGAAAATATCTCGCCTTGAATTTGGTCGTTGTTCTGACGATAGCGGCAACAAGCCTTAACGCCGTCATCGAACGATATTTGTCGATTTTGCATTCGACCGCAACCCTCTTCCACTTTCACGATGACGCTTCGATTGACGAATCTGCGCCATTTGTGGAACGCGTCGCTGTCGAAACCCATCGGAAGGTGGCGTTCGATTTCGCTGGACCAGAAAATGCCGTTGTTGGGTACCGTATCGATCGCTTTCTTGTTAAGTTTCGCGTCATCGCTAACGACTACACCCAGAGTCTTCAAAGCGTATCCTTTCTCTTTGGTTTGATTAATGAACGATTTAAGAAACGTCGGTATGAAATTAAATTTGCTACTAGATGTAGTAAATGTCGTAGAGGAGGATGTGACAGCGGCGACATCTGGGTTACGGTGACGGCTGACACCTGGACCACCGGGTTTAGAGTTCGACCATTTTCCGTCGTAGAATTTATTATAAGCGTTCATGTTTTTTTCATTCGACTTCTGGTCTTTGGGTATTATCACTGAGAGGATGCTGACGCTACTGACGTAACTGGAATTAACACCGGAACTCAAAGGAGACATCAACTGAAGGGGCGGGTTGTCGTTTATGGGACTGTCAGTCCGATTCCAGTCACTCTCGAATAAGACGCGCGAGCTCGTGTGGTAATCATCAGGGTAGACGGTAAATACGTAAATGGGCAGCATGACGCCGATGACGAACCCGAGTACGAAAGCCATCACCGTCGTGGCGAAACACAAAGTACTCGTCTTTTGATGAAAATGGTACAGTCTTCGATATAATTTCACAAGCGAATGGCAAGCTCTTTGCTTCATTGTCCGATGTCTTAATTAGACATACTTATCTTTACCGTAACCCGTGATATTATCATGATAGCAATGAGCTTGTATTTTCCGTACCGAATTTTAACCCAAACAAAACAATGTTTTGAATCACTCACCCATTATTCGTTGAGTTTTCTTGGATATTCATTTTTTAGAGTTCACCTCGAAGCGAGGATTTGTTTTTGTATATAAATGGCTTGAAAGTCTGTATACTGAGGGCCACGTATACGTTAACAGCAAAAACCGAACACACTATTATAACCCTGTCTAGTACGATCTAAACCGATTTACGTACACGTTGAAACGCAATTTTGTCAAAATGACGTTTTTCGCTTCTAACAACAAGCCAACGTAACTCGTAATCGCTTCAAAAGTTTCGACGAAGGAATAGCCTGGGAACATATTCCAGAGAGATAACGATGGTTTAAAAAATAAGCAGAAATATTCTCCTCTTTCGCCCTTCGAACTTTTTGGGAGGAGACTCGATCAGCGATACAGGTACACCAGGCCGAAGAACTTCGGGCGATGCGTTTCTTGGCCAAAAGTGGGGAACGGCAACTGTTCAGCATTCAAGTCTGGCGCTGCTTAGAGCGAGTACTTTTATAATTCCTCGCTCGCTCCTCGAAACTATTTTTTGCGGACGTCGAAAAGTTGGGTCGTCGTTTCCCTTTTCAAGTCGCGAAAGCGCTGTCTCTAATTTGCATGAATATAAACGGATATTTTACCAACATTATTATCTGTCCGTCCTGGCTCCGCCGACGAAACGCGAGACGGTATTTTGAAAGAACTGTCACCGACGCTTTTAAGCTTGCTTTGGCGAGGATGAATTTTCTAGATTACTTAATATGCGGGACACGGACGGGCAGCATAACGAGACGCTTCGAGTGAAAACCTCCATTCCGAATACCCTGCAAAGAAAAGAAACGAACAATGAACGAAATTACTTTAGCGACGGGTCTGGCTAAACGTTTATTTTCGCAAAGTATTTTAGAAGGTAATAAAAATGACAAACCATCTCTATAGGAAACGCGCACCGACATTTAAAATGATAAACGAAACAGAACTGCGAAATATAAAAAATCGAGGGGAACCGAGTATGGGTCCCTCTTCGCTGAAGTATTTGGCAGGTGTGTCCCGCTCGTTCGAGACCTGCTTGCCAAGTCGCGTCTTTTTGCCCGAAAAATTCTTTCTAGCCAGTTTTCGGAGAGAGGAAAGGTACGGAATACGGAGGGTCGTGATGAGTAGCGTCCCCCTCCTGGTTTTTTGTATTCTATACAGTCTGGTTTTTGTCCCCCCACCGCGATATCTCCCTCGTCCCCCCCCCCCCGATTATATTTTTCTCTCATTTTTTTTTCCAAACCATTTCCACTCCCTCCAGTTCCCGCCTCGCGGTCGAAAATGAAACCTTTCACGCATTTCTGCGGAGCCAAATCCCACTCCGGTTGGTCCGACGAATCTGACGAGTTCAGATCATCAAAGACTTTTTCTCTCCCTCTCAATGACGTCAGGAACTTCTGGCTGTCTTTGGTTCCCTAAAAACGATACTAGAATCGCTCATAGGGGGCGTATAAAAAGGCGGACCGAGAGATAAATGAGAAACAGAGAGAGAAATAAGTGCTTAAAAAACCACACCGTCAGAGACACGAATTCAGCCGTAGAAAAGTATAATTACAGGGTTGTAGACCCTTACAAATATATATAGGAGTTTGAATCTCGCTTCGGCCCATAATTGCGCGGACGATTTGGACCCCCTCTTGACACTCCCTCCCCGATGTCACGCGTTTAAGCGAAGATTTAGTCGTTCCATCCAATTATTTGTGTTCCCACTTCTCAACCTAATCAATTTATGATATTAAGTCTACAATAATATACATTCCTTTTCCTGAGAGGTGGCCAGTAAATTTGGGAATTTAGTTAGTTCACATTAAGAGATAATTAATTTCAAATATTAAAAAATATCTTCTGACTTAATTCAAGTTAAATGTTTATTCTGTCTTAAAATGGAAAGTATATTATATTGTAATCTTATATAATTTATTGTTATTATTATATTATATGAATGTATATAATACTGAATTAACAGTTAATGCTTTACATTTTCAACAACTAATAAATCAACCGAATTAATTGAAGTTAAATATTTAAACTCAAGATAAAAATATATTTATAAATGTTTCAACTAAATTAAAAATACGTTTATAAATGTTTCAACTAAAGATAAATATAAGTTTATAAATGTTTCAACTAAAGATAAAATAACTATAAATGTATCAACTAAAGGTAAAAATACCTTTATAAATGTTTTCTGAAAAGGAGAGTAGGTCTTCTTACTGAATTTTAGTGAAAGTTTAATCTGCGTAGTGCCACACTATTTGATCAACGACGTTAGCACGATTTTATATAGAGACAAAGTACTTAACCAGTCTATTAATACGTGTGTAAGCATCTTAATTTTATTTAAATTTACTCTTCCTTAAATTGTATTTGTCAGTGGTATTAGAGTAATTAGGTTTTTAGAGAATATAAGCTTGCGCTAGAAAACGAGTGGGAATAATTTGTAACAGAAAACGTATTTTTACAATCCTTCACCAGCAACCTATTCGTTCTCCGCAGCGAGCTTAACCATATTTATAGAATGATACCCTTAGCAAATATTGAAGATAATTTTGTAAACTTATCTTCGACAACCTGACACAAGGGTTATATATCACGATACTTTGGAAAATGTTTAGCAACTTTAGCTTTGAAATTGATTGCTATAAATATTTAAGACAACCGGGTGCAACGGTGATTGGGTGATTTGTCTTAAACATTTAAAGAAGAATAGAGACTCTTGCTTTGGGCAAGTTATTAAATTATTTCGGTGGTCTACAGTCAGTATCATGCGCGTGGTTTTCGGTAAGCCATAACCATATTTAAAGTTAATAGAATAAAAGTACTACGATACGATAGATCGATTCGCTTGCTTTTCCTATCTTCTACTCCTACTTTATAAATATTTTAAACATTCATTAAAACTAAAATCTTTGGTATTTAATTTTCTAAAGACTTAAAGGTTCGCAGTCAACAATATCTGTATGATTCACCAATTTAACTCCGGGACTATAAAAACCAATGGTTTAATATAAACCAATAATAAGCTATCAAGAATGAATTTCTTTAAATAGAAGAAGGATTAAGTTCAGACTGTTTTTATAGCATCACTCCCATTCACCCTCATGCTCCTCAGTTTAAAAACATTCTTGTTTCTTATGTATAAATATAACAAATATATTATTAACTCCCCCAACTGAATAAACATAGTAAATGGCATCCGTTTTAGTTGAATAACATGACTATGTAACGGATCAATTTCGCATTCGATCATTTAATCGCAATCATAAAATTGAGAGCAATTCATGACAAAAGAATACGTTGGCAATAAAATAAATATCTAAAAACCATAAATATTCCACCGAATGTTAATTCCATCAATTAAAACGAGAGTCACCAAGCAACGAGTACAAAAAACGAACAAACTGGGAAAATACTGGCTGATATATAGGTCAATAATGCGAAGTCTTAAAATTACTAAAAATTCAAGCTTTAATTCAAGGGAACCCTCCTCGTGATAAGAGAGCGCGGGAAATTATTGAAATTCAAAACGATACTGTGTCCCTTTATGTATTTTTTTGCCTAGAGGGCTTCGGTCGGTGCTCAGCTGTTTGTATTTCGTAATCATATATTGTACTGACTATGACCTTCCTAAGGGCAGTAACCATCTTTTGACAATTAAGGCTGAAACACGATTGGTATTTAGCTAAAGATCACTAGAAAATTTCTAAAGAATAAAAGATATCCGTTATTATTTTACCTAATGTATAAAAAAATGTGTAAGGAATAAAAGATTTTTCAACCAGAGCTCACTTACACACACTTTTAATGAAATTCAAATTATTTAATCTGGCCAATTGTCGATAGTGTAACGATTTCGCTATTCGGTAAATAACAATCTCAATCCGAGGGGCTAACCAGTAAGAATTAGCCTGTACACCGATACGGTAATCATTACGCAATGAGTACAGATGATTACGCGATGAGTACAGATGAGTACAGAATGATTACGATGAGTACAGAATTATTGCGATGAGTACAGAATGATTACGTTGAGTACAGAATGATTACGATGAGTACAGAATGATTACGATGAGTACAGAATGATTACGATGAGTACAGAATGATTACGATGAGTAAAGAATGATTACTTTAAAATTTTTACAGATGAGTAATTGAGTACGGGATAATTCCAATGAATACGCGTGATTACAGATGATAACGCGCTATTACAAAGGATTACACGTGATGACAGATGAGTACGCTTGATTTCATAATGATTACGGGTAATAACAGATGAGTACGAAGATTACAAATGATTACGGGATTACGAATGAGTACAAACGATTACAGAAGATTACGTAATCATTACAGTTAGGCTGTACATCGATCACGGGAAGTGGTTAGCCCCTAGTCTCAATCTAACAAAATTGCCTCATATTGTATATGATGTCGATACGCAATTTTTAAATAACGATCAAGAATGTATTTCTTTATAGAGAATAACTTTTTTGGAGGCGATAGGCCTAATGCTTAAATTTTTCTGCGGTACAAGAAGACGGAAAGAAAATGTCCCCGGTAAGCGCTTCAACCACGTTGAAAGACGTAAGTTTTGGAAAACCAGTGAATATCAGGCTGATTTGATTCCGTAAAGGAAACGAAAGGGACAAGAAAAATGTTTAGAATCATCTCAACATAGTTATTCCCTAAACATAAATCATTTTATTATTAATCTTACAGTGATAAGAAAATACAAAATGTATGAAAAAATCAGGGTAGAAATCGTGGGGACAGTTTATTAGTATCAAATTCGTATTTCACGAGTGGCAATTTTGTCTACCTTAATTGCAGATTTTTAAAAGTTTACGCTTTAAGTTGTTTAGTTAAATCTTTTTTTTTGAAAGAACCTTCTTGAACACCCGCGGGAAAGCCTATTGAGTATGCATTTACCATAAGATATATTTTAGGAGGTTATTTACATCTTTTGCTATCTTAAATATTTGCAAAAGTTAGACTTTTTAATAGAAAGCTAGCGCACCTTACGCGTGCCAAATTTATTTTTTATTCAAAAATAAACAGTGGATATTAATAGGCAGGTTTATCCTGCACACGAAACACCTAGGATGAACGTGATTGTGGACGGGGTATCATTCCTCACAGACCTTTCTATTAACAGAGTTTAAGTATTCATTTCTTCCGAAAAGACATCGCGCTTCTTCAATAAGAAATGTCTTTATACGGTTTATTACAAATATAAATATGTTGTTAAGCCTAGTCGAAGGACCAAAATTATCCATTGCCCATTTTTCTTAGCTCCTATGGTGTGTCCAGTATCACTTGTCAAAGTTGGACAAAACTTAGTGTTGTCTATTGTAGTCTGGTAAGTCGCGGGTTCAGGTTGACTGACATATTATTATTTTTTCCACATTTAAAATCCAAACTACGTTACTTATTTTTTATTCATTTTAACTTATTAGTCGATGAATTTTCGTACGTGGAATTATTTGTCAATATTTTCCGTAAGAAATAGTTTAATTAAGAAAATGTAATAATTAAGAAATAATAAATCAATCGGAATATGTATGTTAAATGGACATTTTTTCGGAAACCACGGATTGCCATAATCCATTAAGCACTTATATTCCGAATTTCCGATTTATTTTTGGTTTCTTACTTATTAAATTTTCTTTAGTGAACTATTTCGAATGAAAAATATTTACAAATAATTCCACGTTCAAAAATTCTTTGAATAACAAGTTAAAATGAAAGTAAAATCAATAACGTAGATTTGATTTAAAATATGGAAAAGTTAATATGTTATAGTCAACCTGAACCCGCGACGCAAGAGCCTACAACGCGAACCAATATGAAAGTAAATTATTTAATCAAAAGACTATACTAAGTTTTGTTCAATTTTGACCACTGCTACTGGACAAACTATAGAAGCTAGAGAAAATTGCAATGGACGATTGACCAGGATTAACAACTTATTTAAATTTCAAATAAATCCGTAGAAATCCATATTTCCCATAGAAGAAATGTGCGATTTATTTTAAATGATTTTATTAACAGATGATAATTGTCCGTGAGAACCAAATATATTATTCGAAATACATTTCCGTGGAGTTTCTAAAAGGGAAATCATTATTCCATTCTTTTTTGATCTTGACTTAAAATAATCTGATCAGTCTCGGTTTAATTGTTAATTGAGTTCAAAATGAAGAGGAAAGAGCCTAAGTATAAGTGAAATATATTTAAAATTAGGATGATTAATGCAAGCTAGTATCTTCAATTTAAAGAGCCCCTAGCTATCAACGAGAGAAGTTCACTTTATGATTTGTGAGTAGACACAATTCCAGCAAATTTAAACAACTATTTGCCATGGCCACTAGGGGGCTCTTAGTTAAGTGAAAAAGTTAATTCCTTTAATCATGGCGTTGCTTCACACCGAGGCGTCTTTTATATTTTATCCAGCGTTGCATTTGACGATAAATTTTTAGATAAAAGTAATTTAAAGGCCATCAATTTTAACATAACACAAAATAGTCTATTTTGTCACTTTAAATCTCTAGTAAATGAGAACATTAAATTTATCGAAAAAATATATGATGGCATTTAATTAAAAATCATGGTTTACTGTATATTTCCTTCATTGTTATATTATATAATTATACATCATAATATAATAATTATACTATATTATATATCGATATTTTGTCACACTATTTACGACCTGTAAAATACGTGACGAGTTAACCATTTGTTGTAATCGGTGTATACTCTGATTAACTAATTACAGTTATATCTCTTATCACTTCCTAATCGATTCGTTATCACAGTGTTTTCACTCTGGTCGCTTTTGTAATCGCTGCAGTCGATCAGTAACTTCTCTAATCGATTTGTGATGATGAGAAATATGAAGTGGTTAACCCCCAAAAATAAAAGATTTACGTTCAATATTAATTTAAAACCTAAAAATGAATTAAATATAAATATCGCAAACAATATTATTATTTAAAAATTTGGCTAATCGGCACCCAGAAGTTCTAATTTCTTTACTAATTTAAATAGTTTTTTTTTAAATCTGCACCATATTTTATGTGATCCTTATTTTAAAAATAATCTCGTTATTCATTTACTTTTCAGCAGATATTGTTAAATTTCCTAAATCTCTCTTCAGCGCAGTGGTGAAAGGGGAAAACATAACCATTTAATTAAAATAAACCACTCCAGACCTCAGTGTAAACTGTAGACGGTACCCAGAGGTAGCTTGCGATTTTTCACACTTGGTTACGGAAAGTAGTTGTTTCCTTGTTTGAAACCAGGAGTTCATCAAGATAGGAGTAGCCTAATGTACTTCTCAAACGAAGTCAACTTCGAAGAGCGTCTAGGTGAGTCTTCATCGTAAGAAATATGAAAATAAGTGGGTGCTGTTTTGCTGGTAAAACCGAAACATCGCTGATAAAATGATTAGAATATAATAGCCGCTTTGACTTGTTTATTTTTAAATTTTTTATTTCATTGTCTGCTATCGTATTCCGGCGTCCATTTAGGTTCGCCATTGCACGGTAAAGGATGTATTTGTAATACACTTTAGCTTGACAGTAATTTTAACAGATTTATCTTCAAATGCTACAATTAACATAACATAATGGTTTCGTCTACAACCAAACGGCAGATGGATATACTCCTATCATGACTGACTGCTCGTATCTAAATAATGATTAATGAAGTTGTGTGTTTTATAATTAAAAGTTTAAAATAATCTTTTATAAAAATCTATTAAGACTGTAGATTTTATTGGTGAATATACCAATAAACCAGAAAACTGTAGGTATGAAGTAACTATTAATAATAACTTAAAAAGCATAAAGAGATCAGAATGGCACGTTCCAATATTTTAAAAATAGTATGATATGCCGTTGATCATATTAATTAAATTATAACAAAGATATTATTGAATTACGATTGTCCTGTTTGTTTAGAAAACCAATGGCATTTATTGTCAATGCGCAAACTTTTTAAAGCCAAAAAGGTGAATATGTTAAGTTGTTTATTTTTTAATAACAATATAAAAATTGATGTAAATATTGTAACGTTGTCGTGTACATCCTTCAAGGTATTTATTTACTGTAGATGGTCACGTTAAATAAAGCATTTCATTTCATTTAATTATTTAATTATGTGATTTAAATTAAATTTAAAATTATATTAAATACCACAATTGTAATGCAGTCAACATTATTCAGAATAAAATAAGTAATTTCAATTTATTATATTACAAAATTTATTTCTATTTAAATATTTATTTTCGATAGTAGTATTTAAAATAATGTATGAATTTAATTTAATTGGACATAATTCAGAATAAGAGGCAGCCTCGCAGGAACACGAATTATTATTTGTATACATGGTATTATTCTTATGTATAACATTGTTTTATATTTTAAGATTTCGTAAAGTATAATCCTTACTTTCTCTGAGTCTCTGGCTTTTTCTTTTGACGATAGAACTGTCAGGATTTAGCTAACATTATATTTTAAAATTAACGAGAAGCTATATAACTGTCAATTTAGCGTGCAGGCTCCGAAAAGAGCTCTTTCTCCGCCAACGCCGACCGAAGAAAGAGAGCCGAAATGGAGGTGAAAATGTCCCCGTGTGTTTGTAACAGCTGTGATTCATTCAACCGTCAATAGCGAAATATTTCAGGGCTCAATAGGCGCGCACGCTTACAATGGCAGCGTGCATTCTTTTGTCAAACGCGCCCCTCAAAACATTTTTTCTTCCTTTTTTCGGAAAAAGCTTAAGTTGAGCTCACGGCTCTATTACCTCCGGTCGCTCTCGCTCGGAGTCCGCGTGCGGCGCTCGGGGGCCTTACCAGCTATATCTATAGAGATCGACTAGCGTTTACACTGGCTTTTTACAGAAAAGCCTGTGGGCTCAAAATGACGGGAAAGCTTACAGTGAGAAGATGCTCGCTAAACAAGTTGCAAAGACCCGGAAACTCACCTACTGCTGATCAGGATGATACAAATTTTACGATAAAAATTTGCTTTTTCACTTTTTTAAATTTTATGTTATTAAACCAAGGAAAAGTCCGGGAATTTTAAATGATTCCAAAATGTCAGGGAAAAGTTAAGGAATTTGAAAATGGTCCTTAAAAGTAAGGGAGTTTTAAAATGATCCCTAACAAATCAGGGAAATAAATTTTTTAAAGAAAATAATTTTCAAGATCTTTACCGCAAACCATTAATTTATTCTACAAAAATGGTCAGGCAAAATTTGGCAATTTGGTCAGGGAAAACTTGGAAATATCAGGGAATTTAATAATAATTTTGAAATTTTGTACGAATCCTGTTAAAACTAACCATTATAAAATTGTTTTTTCTTTTTCATTTGTGTAATTTATAGTAATTTTTATGTTAACCGAATTATAGCTTTTTTCAATTTTAATTTTTAACAGGTCTGGTCTTAACCACTCTCTTGCAGTAAAACTGGCCAACATTTTAAACTAATTTTGATTTGAAGAGTTTTTCAAATGGAGTTATAATGTTTAATCAAAAAGCTTTCACAATTGAAAAAAATTAATATATTTAATATAAACATTTTAACATATTTGCTTATTTTACGATGTACCATAATATCTTTAATATATATTACAAACGTATATTAGAAAATAAAACTAAAGAATAGTTAAATGAACAACTGCGTTAAATTTGCAATTTCTCTTCCCAGTGGTTTAAGGTGTTTTTCCGCGAGCTCTTCGGTTTCCCATTCCATAAAAACTTGTTGAGGTTAATGGTAATAGTTAGTGTAGGGAGCTGTTGGCTCGCGTGGCGTGAAGGGCTTGCCACCACCCTCCTACGCATTGTAACCCGTCCACCTGAATTAATGGCTTTCTAAGTCGCTAGATGACTTAGGCCTAAGGTGGTGCCTTGGGTATTAGTTGAGCTGATAATTATTAGTATTATTTCACGTTACCCCATAACAAAAGGTGGTTTTCAAGTGTTTTATTTTTCATAAACGCTTAAGCTCTGTTAATCAAAAAGCGCGTACTCCAAAATTTAATTTAATTTTTAAGCGTAAGAATGGCGCGTGCCAATCATCCATAGCTTTTGTTAAGCCGGCTAGTAGATTTGTGAAATTATATTAGCAGCCTCAGGCATGAAAGTTCGTACTCCATTAAAATCAATAAATTCATTAGTCAATGTCCCTTTAAAATTGGGCTCTTGACATATAAAAACATATTTTAATTCATTTTATTGAAACACAAAATAATATTCCTAAATATACCGAAATCACATCTTTTCCGACATTATAAGTGTTTTTGCGCAACAACGTGGCACCCCGCGTTAAAAGCAACCGTTCTTAGTATCCCTCCTTCGTACAGCCGCCTTTATCTGGCAGACCTGTTGGCGATGGTTGTAAAGAACCCCGGCAAATACCCCAAAATAATGCCAGCATTCCCGCGGAGATTCTTGAACGGTTTTTTTTTCCCGAAAGAGAGATAAAAAACAACCACCGTTTTCTCGCTGGTGTTATAAATATTTCCTCTTTAACTGTACCTCTATAATTTTGGAGGGGCGAAGATTGACCACAAATTGGCCCTCTAGTGCGGTATACCATTACGGCCTGGTTTGCTCGCTCTAGAAAGCCCTGCTTAAATGACGTGACTATTAGTATTTAAATACCTATAATTTGATTGGATATTTACCCGCCGACCGCCTTTTCTTATTATTATAGGAATTACACGGCGAGGTCGATGAGGTACTTGCGTGTCACTCTGTTTATTTTCAATGTAAAGTGATTCATAGCAATTGTTGCGGACTGCGAAGATCAAATAAGATTTTTTTTTAAATTGGACATTATTTTATCGTTATATACTATGATTGTAAAAGACAATTGTCTTTTCTTAATTTTAGAAGACAGCAGAAGTTTCCCAATTGGTTGTTAAGATAAAGCAGCCTGCTAAGAAATCATGATTAAAATTAGCATATCTCACCGCACTTGGAAAAGGTTCATGTTATGAATATCACCAACAATAAAGATTAGCGAGCAACGTCCAACTTTCTAGAGCCAATTTGCTCGTGACAAACATATTTTAATTAAGGCCAGCTCGTGATTCTATGGTAATATTTTAGTTTAATAAAACACCTATGCTTTAAAATAACTTCGCAAATCTGCGCATGCTAAAGTTGCGAAGAATTTCGGATATGCAAGCGCGTGCAAATCGCCTGTAAGTAGACTACATTATTAAAGCTCATACCCATGACGTATAAACGTAATATTTTGTTATTCTACCTTAATATCATTTGATTTTATTAAAAAAAATATTTGAAATAAGTTAGTCTTATATACCAATGACAATAACAGTATTCTTTAAAGCAACTACTTAAATAAATTTGTAATTAAACCTTTTTAAAGTTTTTTAAATTACATAATAAGAATTAATTATTGGTTATTTGTGGTGGAACAGATTAATACCCCTTAAAAGATAAAATTTCGCAAAAAAATTAAATATATCAAAGAAATAGAATTACTATATATTGATCTAAATGTAAACATAATAAATTTAATTTATTACAAAAATTAAATATTTCTTTCCCCTGTTTTCTCTTAGTTCCTTAAAACTTTCGTCTTCCGACGCGTTTAAGGGCCTAGGTTTTTTTCTGCCTGTCCCTCTTTTAATTAACTTAGTGGAGCTCAAATACCCTGGTGGTAGGCCAACCGCTGAAAATGTTGGCCTAATTTAATGGGGACAGGCTGAAGAAAACCTAGGCCTTTAAGCCACTCCGTTGACGTTTTTCTTTCACGTTCTGCCTAAGGATAACCTCGAGGTTGCTTTCTTTGTTAAAGATGGCAGTTTATAAGCGTGCAAGAAGTAAGTTTCGGTTTTACACGCGTAAAACGTGTTAACTTTGAGACGCGCAAAGATTTTACATGGTTAAAGAATAACGCGCGCCTGAAGCCTGATTTCGTTGCCCAATCTATTATATTATTTTATCAAATGTTTTTTCTGGAAAAACAATTGTTCTGTTATCCGTGTTGAGGGTAGGGTTTTTTGTCCCAATATTTAACAAGATTAAAGATTTATATTTTAAATAGTAAAAAGTTAGTTTAAAAAATATAAAGTTTCAATGTTTTACTAGTTAATAAATTTTAACAATCCCAATTCGTGAATCAATTGTAAAGTTGACGAAACCCAGGTTCTTTAGTTCCAAAAACCTAATCTCTAAATTAAAAGTAATTCAATTTTAATTTTAAAATTTGTCAAAATTATTTAATGCGATAGAAGATAGATTTATTTCAGATGTGGCCAATAAACTGGCGTAGGTTAATTAACCCTTTCAGTTAATATAGAGCCACGTAGCGGCCAATACGAGAAGCTCACAAATTGCCGAATTTTGGTCTGCTTAAAAGACGATCAATCAGAAAGCGTCTGCTTATCAAACGAACATTCAACAGTTGTGGTTCATCAGATTCGTTTATTTAGCTTTTGTTATGTACAAAAATTACATTATTATTCGTATAAGTCTGGAATGGTTTCCATAAATATGGCTTTTTCTTTCATCCTAATTCTATACATTCAATTTGGCTTTTTAAAAAGTTCTTTGTAATCTTTTTCAATCAAGTTAAAATATTTTTCACTTTTGTTAGACTCAACATGAAATTTTGAACGCCCACCTTTTGAGAACATCTAATTAAATATCTTTATAGTTTATAGTACCTCAAAATGTTTTCAATATCATTTAGTCTATACTAAAGTTTCTTTAACTTGTACTATCCAATTTTCGTGTTTACTTTGGTGACCTCTAAGAATTTATTTAGTTTTCACTTGACTATCTCAAAAATAAATATTAGCGTCTAGGACAAATTGCTAGCTTAAATAACAGGCAACTAACAAATTTATTTACACAAAGTCCGTGAATTAGATATAAATAGAGAAAATTGCTTAGTTCAAGTCAATATATTTTATATTCTTTGTAAAATTGACTGTCAACCAAAAATAATATTAATTGTCGAAAGCTTAAAAATATAAATTAAATCTTTTAAATTGAAATAAATTGTATTTATTTCTACAAAAATACGTATAAGAATAATTTAATTAAAAGTAAATTAAATTTGAGTTTTTACTCATTAATCATTTTAATATTTTTTTAAATGAACCAAGTTTTTTTATTAACTTATCTAATTAAACAGTAATTTGAACTTTTTGGAAAGAAGAATCATATTTAGCCATATATTCAAAGTATATGAAAAATCGATTTGGTAAACGTCCACACAACTTTCAGAAAGAGTTATATATATATCAACGACCCAAAATAAGCGGGTGGTTCCCGATAATTGAAATTGGATTTTCCAATTTCTTCCTCGAAATGGACAGAGGTCGGGGATGGTTAACTTTATTTAATAGATAAAGCTCTCAATATTATTCGTAAAACGTTTTGATCAAGTAATTTATATTTCTGTATTATCCGATTAATTTTTTGGTAAATTTGTAAAATTAATCGGAAAAGCGACGTTTTTTTCGATAAAAAGCTCAAATTTTCTGAATAATACATATTTTTTAATCATTTTCCGAAATATTAACCGGTAAAGGATATGGCACACTTTTTATGGGATTTGGCTTTCTACGGATTTCCGTGAAATTGAAATATATTGTTAAGCTTAGTTAAAGGAGCAAAATAATCCACGGGCACTTTTCCCTAGCGCCAACGGATTTTCCAGTATCAACGATCAAAGTTTGGTCACTTGTAGTTGGGTTTGGGATTTGCCATACCATTGTTTATAGTCTAATCAACCTTTAGCACGCTTAAAATTGGGCAGTTGGTAAACGCGTTATCGATGTAACTACAGAGACCCGGGCTCGAATCTTCGAAAACCTTTTGAGATTTTTTTTGGCGAGTGCTTAACAATTCGTTAAGCTGTGCGTAGGTTTAACCAATAATAATAATACTTCGAATCTCTGATTTTATTTCTTTTTGAATGCTTAAAACGGTAGTTGTTTACGTACAGATTATAAAAATAATAATATCTAATAGACACTTGCGTATCAAAAAGTCAGGTTTTTGAATGACATGGAGAATATAGTATAGTCACTAGTGATACATGTAGTTTATTTTGGCCAGAAAGGGGTGGGAGTATAAACCCGCGTCGGTCAGGACGGAGGAGGTTAGTATAAAGCCTGATGCAACTGAGTTAGGAAAAATCACCGCATCGTACGTTGTTTCCGGGCTCAGTTAAAAAGTATATCCCGTATTGCCGCTTTAACCCCTTTCTAGACTAAGTTGCACCATTTTCGATGCCTGCTTAAGCGCGTCATTAGGCATTCGTTATTATTAATATTGCTTAAACCTACGCACAGAAGCCACATAGGTATTATTTAATTGTTTTTATAATACAAAAAATCTCAAAAGGTTTTCGGAGATTCGAACCCGGGTCTCTGTAGGTACATCGAAAACGCGTTTACCAACTGCGCAACTTTAAGCGTGCTAAAGGTTGATTAGTTTCAAGACTATAAACAATGGCATGGCAAATCCCAGACCCAACTACAAGTTACAAAACTTTAATCGTTGATACTGGAAAATCCGTTGGCGCTAGGGAAAAGTGCCCGTGGACAATTTTGCCCCTTTAACTAAGCTTAACAATATATTTCAATTTCACGGAAATCCGTAGAAAGCCAAATCCCATAGAAAGTGTGCCATGTCCTTTCTTTGTTTACATTTTCCCCCCAAATAAAATCAATTTATTCATGGATAATGATTAACCGTTACCGACCTCTAGAAATGGAAAGCGAGTTAAAATTCCTGGTCGGATAAAGTAGATATTCATTCTATAAATGAACAATACGCTGGGATGGGCCGAAGAAATATAGAAATGAAAGCCCAAAAAAACTAAGAAAAAAAAGTAAAACTTACCAGGTGCCTCTGTTAAATTTAAAGTGTCAAAACGTTTAGCTAGAAGTCACAAAATCGGCGCGTAGCTTTGGTTTTTTTTATCACCCGAAGTTTACACGGCCTTACAAACTCTCCGACCCAGATTATTTGACACATGTTTTATACCACGCTTTTATGGATAGCTAGAAATACAAAGAAAAGACTTCGGAGGTCCAAGCACCGCGAAAGATTTATACAAAGACCGTTACAGGTGTGTACGCTATAAAACGCTCTTTCACGGTAACTCTCGTTACTGGCTTCGTAAAAAAGGCGACGCGGCGCTCTCTGGCGGTGGGAAAGGGAACCTGGTACGTATATGATAGTACCTCGGGGCATGGCTCCGAATCCCCACCCGGAACGGACCTAATACACGAGGCAGGACAACGCGTTGCTTTTTGGAATTCCTTCTCTCTATAGTCAGAGCGAGTCCTGCAGGACACGTGCTTTGACGAATAATTGAGTCCGAAGCTTTAAAGGGAAATTCCTTAAATACTTATCATAGTAAAGATTATTTTACAAAAATTTCCCTTCTTTTTTCTAAATTTATTTTTCAGGAAAATAGATTTTAAAATTTGGACGTTTTAAATGTTCACTTAAAATATTTATACATAATTTTTCAAAATAAATTTAAGGATCTATTTAACCATCATTATAAAAGAGATCATTTTTAAAAAGTGCTTCAACTTTTATATTTCGTTATAAATGTACAATTTTCGTAAATTATTTAGACAATTTTCATATTAGTTGTTTTTCCATTTTAAAAAAATATATCTTATTTAAAAAATCAAAAGAATCAACGTTAACTTTTTTTTAAGTTTTTTTACATTAAAAGTTTTATATATAACTTGAT
Organism: Leiobunum rupestre; assembly: GCF_980474605.1. Lineage (NCBI taxonomy): Eukaryota > Metazoa > Arthropoda > Arachnida > Opiliones > Sclerosomatidae > Leiobunum > Leiobunum rupestre. The sequence continues at coordinate 20,269,649 of NC_143385.1, read as the reverse complement.
ACTCCAAACTAGTGTATATGATATTAATAAAAATCACTCAAAAACAACGTTTTTTTCGTACACTATAAAACTCTTTAATTTGCCTTAAAAGAGGCGCGTGACATGTTTCGGCATTGGCGAATTACGCCGCCGTTTTCAAACGCGTACAAAATCGAGCAAATTAAAGAGTTTTATAGTGTACGAAAAAACGTTGTTTTTGAGTGATTTTTATTAATAAAAGTTTTATAGTTAAGCTATCTTAGAAAACAATTTGCAATTTGGAAGACACGAATGTAACTATAATATTTTCTAAATAATTTACATTATTAATACTATTTAGTTTACGATTATGGTTATTCTGATATTTAAAAGAAAGTTAAACATTTTATGTTGTAAATGTAAAAAAAAATTCCCAAATAATTGTGTAATTTTTTGTATTAAAATATCATTAAAAGATATATTTGTTTACTTTCTTTTACTCTTTTCAGCAAAACACATGTGATGCTGAAAATGTACACCTTATTTTTTAATTGTACGAATGTTTTAGTTTTTTCATTGATTAGTGTAAAGGTTCATCCAATTAAATTGGTACACAACACTGCGTTACCGTGTTTAAAGGCTAGCTGCGTTCTCCTTGCGTGTGTTGCTCCTAGGTGGCCCGATACCATTGCTCCCTTCAAAGATTTACTATGAAAGTAAATCAGGCTATCATGTGAAAAACAGCAAAAAGTTAAAAATACATTTTTGGAAAAACAACGGCACTTCTCGAAATTTAAATCGAAAAACTCTCCAGTTAAGAAAAGGAAAAGCGTTTCAGATTCATGATTTCAAATGTATCTACTATGTTTGAGTTCTGTTGTAGATTCTTAAAAGGATCGCTTAGACCAAGAATTAATTTATTTTAATTTCAGGAGAAATCTTAAGATGATCATTGTAAACTCTCTTTTTTTTTCAAACCTATAAGGGTTTTTCCTTGTCTCATATTTTACTCCTTAACAGGTTTTGGTTTCTTTATTACACCGTTTGTGGTATAAAACTACTCCCTTTATTGTTCTTAGATACTCCCTATGGGGTACAAGGCTACTCCTTTTAGGGTACTAAACGACTCGATTCCGGGTGTTACACTACTCCCTTAAGGGTTTTACAATACTCCTTTTAAAGTGTTAAACTTCTCCCCTTAGGGTAATAATAATATTAAAAATAGTAATAATTAGCTAGGCTAATACCCAATGCACCACCTTAGGCCCAAGCCATCTAGAGACTTTTAATGCCTGAAACAGGTGGCCGAATTACAATGCGTAGGAGGGTGGTAGCAACCCTTCATGCCACGCGAGCCAACAGCTCCCTACACTAAACTACTACCTAAAGGGAGCTACACCCTACTGGGTGTTAAATAATAATATTTATGCTGTTATATAACACCGTTTATACACCTTTTCAAGTTTTTAGACCCTTAATATACCTAAGAGGATCATTTTGGTAATCACGCCGTAGAAGTCCTATTTAGGGAGCCAATGAGATCACCGGCCGGTTTGAGATTGTAGATGGAAGAATCTTACTGTTACAGCATGAGGTAGTTTATTAAAGAGTCATTCTCTCTTAGTTTAAATTCAAACATTCTTGGTGATCTTCTAATAGATTTCTTGTGTAATATAGAGCAGTTTCAGTTCGTAGCTTTGGCAATGGCCGCCATTTTGTGCGGGATTTTTTCTCTACTGGAAAAAGCATAGGTGACGTCGTGTTACGTGATACTGAAATCACTGTATTGTAAAGTGCGAAGACTGATGCGTCTTTTACTATCGGAAAAAAGATAATCTTCGTATGTCACCCGTTTTTGGGCAAATCCAATTCGATCACCTTTCAATAACTATACCTGGCTTATAAATATTTCTCATGACAGCTCTGTTTTTTGCAGAGCAAAAATGGCACACGATCGCAATGCTGAAATTCTAGACTAAGCTAGTCAGTGGCTTTCTTAGGCCGTTATTGTGATTTGTTTAATTCAATTATTAACTTTTTTGTAACGATTAATGTTTTCGCCAGTAAATGTTCAAATATATAAAACATTTTAATTTTATCTTTTATTTTTAAAATTTTTACTCAATTTTTAATTTATTTCTACAATTGAATAAATTTGGACTAGGCCTATCTAATTTTATAATTTTTAAATAATTTTATTTTATTTTTTAAATTTGTACTCTTTTTATTTTCTATGACAACAATTCAAAGGTATTAGGTCTAACAACTGAATCTGCAAGTCTAAACATGTGTTTTACTTCTACAAATGGCTCTCAATAAACAATTATCACTGGAATAACATGGATTTACACTAGTATGTGCAGCATATAGGCCCAAGTCATCTAGAAACTTACAGTGCCTTTAAACCGGCAGCCAGGTTATAATGCGTAGGAGGTTGGTGGAAAACCCTTCATACCGCCCTAGCCAACAACTCTCTACACTAACTATTTTTGGGACCTAAAAACTGATATAAAATTATCGATTTGTATGATAATTATTGTACGCAACGCAGTGCTTAACATTCCTTCTTGTCAAATGATTGATTTAATTTAAGGGAAATCACGAAATCTTGTTGAAAATCCAGTAGCTCCTCCCCTTCGTGATAGAGGATCGGACTAATCATATTATGGGACATTGACAGCCGTATTTCCGGAGCTCGCTCGGGAACGATGCGAAATTTGAACACATGGCTGGCCCTTTTCTTTCAAAAATGGGAAAATGTACAGTTGTAGTTACTATTGTTGTCTAGATCATTTCCGAAGCTTCCTTTATCTGAATAAAGTTTGCAGTGAACTCCCCTCAAAGAGTATATTAATTCGATTTTATCTACGCTTATTCACACGTTTTATTTCCAAAGTGAGTTTTTATCAAGATCGGGCATCTGCAATTAAACCATATGAATAACTGATTCTGAAATGAAATGTAGACGAATATATAGTTCCTATAATTTCCTAAAATGCTTAAGCGAATAACAATCGGAACATTTTTTATAAGTTTTGGTCTTTAAAGACAAAATTTTAAACAATTTGTTCTGTTCAAGAGTGGTTAGTTATTTATTTAAAATTGGGAAATCTTAGCGTAGGTGTTGTTCAAAGTAGGTATTTTTTTGAAAAACGTTATTAACTTTTCGCTTAATTTTAAAATATGTTATTTGTGGTTTATCGAATTCTGAACAAAACATTTTAAAATGTCAGCTTTGTCTTAAGAAATTCGGTTCATAGTTCGTTAGCTTCCTGATCATGCTTGGTCGATTTTCTGAAACTTTCTGTTTTAAGTTGAACGATTTTTGTTATTTAGATTCATGTGGAACTTGAACGCATACTAAAACAGTGCACTATGGCTTAAAAATAAAATTAAGGTTTGTCAGTTTAAGTTTCAACAATAAAATGGGTGTACAAATGAGCCTATTGTAGTGATTTCAGAGTTGTTTTCAAAATTCTAAAAAAATTCTAACAGTGTAGAACAAATTATATAAAAATAATATAAACCTTAATAAATATAATATAATTAAATTATATAAATAAATGTAAGACAATAATTTCAGTTTATAGAATTAAAATATATAATGTAATAAAATATAATATAATGTAAATATATAATTTATATTATTAAAATAATATAAACAGTATAAAAATAATATAAATGGTATAAAAATAAAATAAATTGCATAAAAATAATATAAATAGTACAAATATATTATATATATTATAAAAATAATAAAAATAGTATAAATATATTATGTATAAAAAAAAAATTATATAAATAGCATAAAAATAATATAAATAGCATAAATATTATCTAAATAGTATAAAAATAATATAAAAAGTATAAAAATATAAGAAAGATTACACAATTGTTGCGGTTTTCAACGAAGTGGTTCAGCTATAACGATCTGAAAAGCTTTTACCCGACATTATTCAAAAGTGGCGGAAAGCGCTCGTAGATCTCAAATCTTTCACTTTGATCAAAACAAAAAAGAAAAATTAGAGGTTCCTTCTTGCGTATACATGTTTTATTTATGTTTTGAAAAGATTAACTACCGATTTACACATAAAAGAAGGATAATTCATATATTTCTTATTTTTTAACCGTTTTAATGAAACTTAGTGTTTATTATCGTACAAGGACAGCACACTCTGAAACATGTCAAATTTACTTCAACATTTTGCTAGTTTCTTCTTTTCTTACAGTTTGTATAATAATAATAATAATAATAATAATAATAATAATAATAATAATAATAATATTAATAATAATAAATCGGCTTTATAAGGATAACTAGACTCAGTCGTTGACTGCTTTACAGCTAGGTCCAATGTACAAGAACATTGAAAAGGGGAAAAGCATAATTAAAGTAAAATTTTGACAGACGAATAAGAAACAAAATATTAAGTAACACTTAAATAATTACAAAGTTTCGGATACTATTTTCTTTATTACATTACAAAAATGCCGCAGGGTAGAACATTGCTGTAGAATTTGCGGTGAAAGGTTATTCCAGATAGTGATGCCTCGGTATTTTATACTGTCGTTCCGCAGATGAGTTTGTAGGACTAAAGGTACTTGGTAGCCTTTTACACTATGACGGGTGGCATAACCATGAATGAAGTTTGCTGGTGTAAATAGTTCTTGGATATATTCCGGGAGTAGGTGACAATGCACCTTATACATAAAAATTAACATATGGATATACATTTTGGAAAGAAAATATGTGGTTATATTAAGGGTTAATATAATATTTACTAAAAATGTATTTATTATTTGTGAAAATGACTGTGTTTAAATTATCCGCTGAAATCATGGTCGTATTTTCAGTCTTCACGTGTTGGTTAAAGGAAAAACTGAACCAGCGTAGGCTTTAATCACATCGCTAGAAGGCAGTTTCAGCGAACCAGGTTGATTAGATTCTTGCTTAATGACGTCACAAGATGGTCTTTCTTCCTACATCATACTTCACAGCATCAGACGGATTTTTGTTTTTAATATTAACCAGTGTTAGATTCTCATCCTCACTCAATAAACGTTTAAAAAGATAAAATGTAAAAATTTCTTATCCCATAAAATGTTAAAAGAAATATATTACGCTTTATTCTATTCAAAGATCAGCTATGGTTTCTGGATCTGCGGTAATACATCAAAAACAATTTAAACAGACTAACCATGATCCAAAAAATTAACATTCGATCGATAAATAACGTACCGTTCTTAACCCATACAAGGGAGATATACTTAAACAACCAGATTCTAAACATTTTCCAACCATATAACTTTTAAACCATCATAATTTTGTAAAAAGATTTCCACGGTAATAATCAAATTTTAGGAAAAACAGAAAAATCTGTTAATACGAGATCAAAACAAATGTTTAAACTACCTAAATGTAACACAGGCAAAAAAATTAAATCAATATTATATAATGGTATCAAATTGTTTGACTCCATAAGCATTAAAATCGATATACACGAAGTTATCTATACATTTAAAAAGATACTTACCGCTAGAAACTCTCTTACCGCTGTTTGTTTTATTTTTTATTGAGTAAATATAATATACAGTTGTTTATTCTTATTTTTATATTGTGTTAATTGTGTACATTTTCTTTTGTTAAATTGATCTAAATGTTTGATAACTGAATAAGCACCCAAGCAGGGCTTACAAGTCCGCCAATGACTTAGCCCTTACACCCCTGTATAATATGCTAAAAATATTTCCCTAACAAACTTGAATTTGATTTTGAAATTGTATTACTAGATCTAGTTCAGAAATAGTACATTTGGGTAAAGAAGCATCTTGGTTGTTTTTGAAACGCGCATTTGAAGACGGTTCTTTTTCACGATGACCTCTCGGACGCCAACTAAAATTATAGTGTCGAAGATTTTTCCAAGCACTTGGTGCAAATCATTGGCAAAATATCGTAATAAATTTATTATCCAGATAAAGGCGATCCCAAACCAATTCGTAAAACGGCGCACGGGGCTAAACGTAAAGGAATGAAGAATATTCAGGGCGGTAATATCAGTTATGAGTGTATCTCCGATAGAAGCGGAGAAAGGCCGTGCTTTACATAAAAGAGAGTAGGCAGATTTATAGGAATCATCATCGAAGCCACGCTCGGCCCAAAGACAGAAAATCGAGAATCGCACTCCTCTCTACGAAGGGAACCTTTAAGTCGGTCCGTGCTTCGAATACGATATGGTCCTCAAAAGACGCTCTCCGCCGAAGTCATTTCGAATCGGTGGAATTTCCTTTTCGTACGTGAATTTTATGGTTGTTGCTGTGCCCATTTATTGAGAGGATGGTGACGCTCGATTCGTAAGAATAAAGCGCGCTTTCGGGGCGGAGGGTCGCGATAAAGATCTTAATGCTCTTTGCACACCCCCCTCACCCGAGACCCTGCGCGCAATTTACATTTTACCGAACCATTTTGTCTTTTTCGAATGGTTCTTTGAGATGGAATTGCTCGCTGTTGTACATCCGTCTACATAAAATAAAACCCCAGTTTTTCACCTTGTTAAATTACTCTGCGCGATTTCATTCCGAGATGAAATGTACATGAATTAAGGCTGAGCGAAAAGCCATATTAAATCGCTATTGATATTTGCGTGCTACTTAACCTAACTATAAGATTTCTTTCAACGTTCTATAAATCTTATGTTCAACTTATAAAAGGTCTTCAAATATTTTAATAGATAACATTTTTTTTCAAACCCAGGTGATACACTCTAAAGTTTTCTTTAATATTCCGTGTGATTTTGAAAAATTTGTAGGTTCAACATTAATCTTTTGATATTTGAGGAAACATGGTTTTTTTTTAAACTTTGATTTATATATATATAGATGTATTTGTTGAAATTTTGGTTTTCGATTGTCAGATTTGAAAGAATAGACATGATAGATATTTGAATATATATATCCATTGAAGATTTCAATGGATACATTTAACAAAATGTAAAACATTTTTGATTCAATAATGATAACTCATTTGATGCAAAAAACTATTTATGTTTTGTCCGTATATTTTAATCGATCCTGTGTTTCAACCAACCTGGGCTAAATGCTATTAATTATAGAATTAAGAGATAAAGTACCTTTATTAAAATATTACATTATTAATTGTATTTCAAAATCATTGAGTTTCCGTGGTTCGGTTCTTCTATGGCGGCTCTTCAAGGAACCGGAACCGAACCGAGAACCGACTAAATGGAGCCGGAACTGATCAAGACAATTTGGAACCGGAACCGAACCAAACCGGTAAACCAAATAAAAGTTGCGGTTAAAACTGTAAACTACATCATACTTTTTCTATTACATTGCAGTTAATGCTTAAAAATTATAACAACTTTTTTCTTCGGTTGTTCCTTAGCTACGACTTCATAAACGATAATAACTCATTTTCGGAACCGAGTAGAATGTCAAATTAAAAAGTAAAACTGACTCGCACCGCTATTTTTGTTTATTTCTCCATTTTAATTAACGTAGAACACGCGACGAAATAAAAATAAAAAGCTAAGACAAAATGAAATTGATTTATTACTACGTTTATCGGTTTTCCCTCCGATTATAGTTAAGTGTCAATAACCTTGCTCGCAATGCTGTTTGAGCTGAGTATGCATTGTAGATTTCCCGTGTTTTTTTACCTGTAATTCAGCGCCATGGATTCATTAAATTATAGAACACAATAACGCATATGAAACAAATACTTTCGAAAAGTATTCAGCTCTTTCAGTTCTCCTTCGGTTCTACATGAAACCGGAACTGAACCGAAGTGACTTCGGTTCCAATTCCTTTGAACTGGAACCGAACTGAAATGAGCCGGGAATTTTGATTCGGCTCCGGTTCCTTCGGATCACAAAAACATTTTTAAATCATTTTCCGTTTCTTGAATACGCTTAAAATATCAATTTTTGTAATTTTTAATTAAAAAAATGGGTTACTTTTAATTTTTTTTGGTAAATGTGTTTACATTTTTTATATTTATTATGCTTTCAATAATTTTACTTACTTATTTAATTTTTTTTAAATATTAAAAAAAAATATTTTATGTTATCAATAAATTTATTTCGTTAAGGGTGTAAATTATTTTAATTAAAATAGGCCCCTTATAGCGCAAAAAAAATGACCGCGTTTCGTTCATTCTGAGTTGATTAATATTCTTAATTGATAATTTAAGTATCATTTTGAAATTATTAAAAATGATGTATTTATTCTCTATAGTACAGCGAATATATTAATTAAAATAAAATGGTTTTTGGAATTCTCAGCTTGGCTATTTCATTATCAAAATGCGCATGCTGGGTATGATCGATTCGTTATCACAAATCGAACTAATAATAAAAGGTTTTCAGCTGATAGCAGGATTGTTGGAAAGTTTTAAAAAAGCTGATTTTAAACTTCAAAATTTTATTTACAAAATAGTACTTGTTTCGCCTCCAAATATGGGTGCTGTCATTTTTATTAAACTATCACCAATTTGGTTGATAGTTAATTTTATTGCTCCTGGATACATCAAGTACCATTTAATTTGTGATGTTCAAAATAGCTAGCCTGAAATGAAATTTTTGCACACAGCTAGCGTACGTGAATAGAGATTTTATTAAATATATTATATCTGTTATGACTGTAGGAACATTGCGATGGGCAATGCCGGTGACAATGTTCAGTAGTAAGACGGTTAAGCCGAATTTTTCATCAGAATACTTCACTTTATGATAAAAGCATGAAACTTTCCACATATATACCATAAATATAGGAGATATTTTTAAACCTGTATGCCCAACTGTCCGCCATCTTGAATCCAAGATGGCACCCATTTTATGTGCAAAAATTCACATTTTAGTTTTTTACGGAACAATAAATTAAGCTTTCGACCAAATTATGGCGGTTTTTACATTTTTAAGTGTTGAGATGCATTGCATGTTTTTTTCTGTTAACGTCCGACATATTGAATCCCAAATGGCGGATTTTAAATTTCACCCTTGCACGGAAAATTCGTTAATAATTATATCGAAGCTAAGCGAAGTATTTTTACCTCTCCGAGGGGCTATGTCCCTTAGGAGGGGTTTTACAATCACCATGTCTGTCGGTGGGTGTGGGTCTGTCTGTCTTTGCTTCGAACGCGTACGCAGTTTCTTAGAATTAGGGAAAAGGTTTTTCCGTAAGAATCCCCTTTTTGTTATTGGGCGTAGTATAAATACTTTTCAATTTGCTTCTGAAACGAAATACCACATGAAATGTTTAGTGAAATTCTACAACAAAAGACGAAATATTTCTACCAAGAAAAACAAAACATTCTTAAACTTCAAGGAATTTCAAGCAGTGGCTTTTGCAGAACTTGTATTCTTCATTGAATATAATACAAATTATCATGAATTAACTCTGTTTAACAAAAAAATTTGTTACTATTGTACGATCGACGACTACAGCAGCTACTAAAGCATGAACGGTGCACAAATGTCACTGGACTTGAGCATAAATAACCTCATTCTAATCCAGAGCTCACATCGGATACCAAAGAACATGAAGTACTTTTATCTCTAACAGGAAATGGGTGGCGCTTATCAAAAAGGCTTGTGAATATGAAGCGAAAAGAGAACCGCTACACTTTATTCGATAGGTTAAGAAATTAAGAATAGAGGCATTAAAAAAAAATCATTTACATGTCATTTTGATGCTGATTGTCAAATAAATTCCGTGCCCCTAGAACTTCTGTACTTAATATGTTTAATTCTGGTCCAAATACAATAGATCAAACTAATAATGAACCTCATCAATAAGCCATGGCAATATCTCAGAGCTCTGCTTTGTTTCAACTTCGTAAAAAATACACCAGAGGGCACTTACACTAGATCAGTGTTGGGCATTTTCGTCAAAGAGCCGCTCACGCTCACGTCTTATTGAGCGGTAAAATTTGCGCTCCTCTCTTTTCGCTCTTTTTTGAGCGATAATAATTGCGCTCTTTTCTAGCATACTATTAACTTATGAAGCTTTAACTACATCTGCATCTACTTTCTACACACAATCCCTAGGTATGTAGGGGCAGTAGCGTATCTGCCAGGAGGGCGAAAGGGGCCCCAGGTGCAAACTTATAAGAGCGGAGGGCGCGTTTTGAATGGTCGGTCGCAGATTATCACGTGTAAATTTTTATTTCTTGTATTTCAGACTTTCAATAAAGTCTTAAGTTTAATTTCAATGTTTATTGCCAAAGCAAATAATATTTGTAGTTCATTTGCCATAATAATGAATTAATTCGTCAATTAATTAATTAATACTTGAAGTCATTCAAATTATTATTAATTAATTAATATTAATTGTATGAGAGGGGGCTAAGGTTTTGTCTTCCGCCCCGGGTGACCGTAAGTTTAGTTACGCCACTGTATAGCAATTGCCGTGTACTAGTTTCACGTACCGAAAACCCTCGTCGCCATTGCTAATTATTTTGAAATCAGACACCCAGAAGACAGAAGTTTAAGCGGAAAGTTTTTCGCTCCTCTCTTTCCGCTCTTTATTGAGCGGTAAAATTTTCGCTCCTCTCATTTTGGTTTTGCGCTCTTTTAAAAAGATATTTTACCGCTCATTTTCGCTCATAATAACAAATCCGCTCACAATGAGATGAGCGGTGCCCAACACTGCACTAGATATGCACGAAATTTGGCCACTAGAAAAGAAAACAAGTCGATAAGATTCATAAACTAGTACTTGGAATACCATTTGAGCGAGTTCGGCAGATCTCATCTGAATTCACCTAAGAAGCATCTTGCGTCAATGATTGAAGGAAAGACCTTTTCACCGAGAAACACAGATCAATCCACCAACGAAAGTACAAAGTCCCCTCGGAGAGGTAAAAATTGTAGCACTAGGCGATGTTAGTTTAAGCAAGCATATTTACAATGTACACTATCATGTCAGTGTGATGAATAAATTTTGTTTGGTTGTTCTTTCCTTATTTTATTTTACGTCTGATTCTCGGCTGTGGGGCCCACTTAAAAATAGATTTCCGTTTACTTTAACACGACGAATGAAAACGAAACAAATAGGCAAAGCCTACCTTATCCTAAAAATATAAATAGCCTATTAAAGTTTGTGGTTATCTCGATTGTATTTGTAAAAGTTAATATAAATAAGAAGGATATGGTAAAATGGCCGCCATCATTAATTCAAGATGGCGTGCTACTCTGCAACAAATACTGGAATGTTTCTTGACGTCTAAGACTTAATACTTCTTTCAAATTTTAACCTTAGCTCAGTTTGATTTTCAGACAGTGGGCATACATGTTAAAAATTATTTCCTATATGTATGGTACATATGTGGAAAGTTTCATGCTTTTATCATAAAATGAAGTATTCTGATGAAAAATTCGGCTTAACCGTCTTACTACTGAACATTGTCACCGGCATTGCTGATCGCTAAGTTCCTACAGGCATAACAGATATAATATATTTAATGAAATCTCTATTCACGTACGCTAGCTGTGTGCAAAAATTTCATTTCAGGCTAGCTTTTATGAAATTAGTGTAAAGAATAACCAACAGCTCTCAAAAAATATCTATAAAAATCAAGAAATTTGTTTTAATTATTTAAAGAAGTACATAGATATTTGGTAGCGTCTCTGTGCGAATAATTTACAAATAGTTAATTTTCTCTAATTCTTATTTCGTTGCTACGAGTGTCATTATCATTCCCTCAAATTACAAACATAATTGTATAACACTAATAGCCTTAATATCATATTTACCAATTAAACATTAATTTTTTTATTTATGTTTTCTATTTAAAATCATTGTTTCTTTGAAGATCTTGTAAATTTGTTTCTAATTTACTACTTTACGAAGCTCGTTAGTACCTATTAAACCAGACTATGTAAATGGGAACAGAATAAGAAATTCGACCGTTGTTGGGTCCGTTTTATAGCGGGGTTTATATAAAACCAAAAGTATATAAGGAGAAGTATCCAACTAGTCTGCAAAATTGAAATATGAACCTTCGAAGGCTGTAAAGACAGTTTCCTGTCAAAATTGCACGCCTGCTTTATTCAAAAACAATGTTAATCATACAGTATTAAGATTATTATACTGAATAAGTGACCCCTCTAAATAAGCAAGCTTGTGGGTAGACGGGGATTTGTAGTTTACACAATGTCGAGCGAAAAGGTATAAATATCAACAAAATAAATCTCTGAATAAAGTGAAATAAAATACAACGACAATGGATTTAAATCGATAAATAAATCAATAAATAATCATTACCAGTATATATTATTTTTTATAGTTTGGGAGTTGGTTCTTACCCAGGAGGCAACTTTATACTTACATATTTTCATTTTGCCCTCAGCTTTCAAATCCATAGGTCCCAAACAAGATATATGTTTTATGGTTTTTTGCTTATGTGCTTTTGATATTATCATATTTTTTAGCCTTAGAATACCTTCTATTATAGTCACAAGTATACATACTATTATCGGATTTATGTTTAAATATTTCAATAAGGACAAATTCAACATATAATTGGTTAAGTCTTAGCACTTGGAAATTATGAAAGGCACAAGTACTTGAATAACCCCCAATTTACGCCTAACAATGAAAAACACTGAAATCAACCAGCTTAGGATATTTACTTTCATCACAGATGTAAAACTGGGAATCGATAATTTTAAGTGTATTTCAGGAAAGCGAAACCTAGAAACGCATTAAGTAAAACCATAACTGTTTAATATTGTTACATAAGTGTGACATTACCAATTCTTCTCATTTAAAAGTTTAACTGAGAGTTATTCACAAGACAGACTGCATTACGGGCTTCGTCGCCGTTTTGCGTCCGCTTGCTAACGCGTCACACGTAGCCTTTGAGAGCGCCTCGCTAGAGGGATAATTTCTTCTTGTGATGACGTCACTCCGTCACTAGATCTCAGTAAAATATTCCCCAAAGTGACAAACTAATTTAATAATATAATAGACTTATGGTAAAACTTAATTATTTCTTATAAAAAACAATTCTTTAAGAAACATTTTTTTGGAAAGCCAGCTGGAACCTGAAAAGCGCGGGTTCCTCAAAAGAAATATTATCAGTAGCGCGATATGGAAACTTATCTTTATGAGACAAATAAGGAACTTCTGATAAAAGCAAGGTCTGTTCGCGTAAGATTCCCTTTTTACACCGTGGTATTTTATTAATAGATATACCGCGAATTCTAAAAAATGATGCCCCTAAAAACTAGAGGGCAGGTGCCCCACCCTTGCCTCGCTTTTACTAATGATTCGTCTCTTTCTCAAGGCCTAATTCCGGCGCACTCGCTTACAATTGTAACCGCATTTATAAAAACTACACATAATGCGATCTTATCCCGAGGGGTCCATACATTTGCATCGAAATCAGCCGTGGCGTGGTGCTGCCAGGGCCGACAAATCTGCCACGACGCGCGAACAAGTCCAGCGAGATGCAACAGCAAGTTTCACACAATCACTCTTTTTATATCTATCGTTTTCCTGATCATTAAAATTCTATACACTTTTTTATTAAATAATGTTCAAGTTCAAAAAAGCTATCTAATAATATTTATCTATAAAATTCTTCCAAATTTCCAGATCTATCGAAAAATAAAAATTAGACAAATTTTGCTAAATTTTATTAAAATTTATATTATTTTAAATTATTTATTTATATTTTATATACTTACAATTTTTTATTGTTGCCTATAGAAAGTCGAAATTTTGGTTGATCTTTTTGTTTTTCTTAAATATTTCAAAATACACCTCAAAATAGCTTTGTTTACCTAACGTTTTTACAATCTTTTTTTGATTCTATAAAGATTTGGTTATTTTTACCGTAAGTTTAAATTTAATTTAATTTAATTTTTATTGAAACCCTAAGAAAGCCTCTTTATCCTAAAGGATGCTCTAAAAATTAAAAATGCATCTCGAAATTTCCTGACGTACCTAACATGTATACACAATTTTATAGATTCTTTAAAAATTTCGGTTAACTATTCACTTATTTTTCCACTTTATTTTAATTTTTTTTGAAAGCTTTAGAACTTTTTTGCGTTTTAAGATAGTTTTCGAAAGAAATAATTAAAAAAATAAGGACTAGTAGAACAAACTAAATTAAAACAATATTTAGAATAGTGCAGAGAACAAGCAATATTACCTAATTTTGGGCACTCAGAAATGAAACGAAATAATTTAATAATTTGATATTTATATCTAATAATTTCTGAAAGCGTCCCAAATTTTAAAATTTTGTGATAATTAATTTCGATTTATTTTATTAATAATGGTAAAATTATGAATTTGAGAATACTTGGGTATTAGCCTAGCTGATTACTATTATTATTATTATTATTATAATTATGAAATATTTTTAAATTATAGTTCTAGAAATTTAAAACCGATTTATAGTGTTTACGTAAACAATATAATTTTTATTTACAATTTGAGTAAACGGGGTGACATGACGCCTTAGATAATAATTTCAATGTGTGATCGTCAAATTAAAAAAAAAATTGTAGAGGAAACCTCACTGATTGTATAGGATATACTTTCCTTTAAGCGGTACGGTTTTCGATTGATGAAAACATTTAATCTATCAACGATTAAAAAATGTGAATGGAAAATTATCCAAACCCTCGATTACGTTTTAATTCGCCAATATCCTTATATTAAGTAATTAATATATATATTAAATATAATATAATTAAATTTTTATGTATAATAAGTAAGAAAATGGTTACTTTAAAAATCAGATAATAAAATCAATTTGAAATTTGCCTTCTTATAGTGACAATTTAAAAAAAATATTTGAACAGTAATTATCAAAAGTCGGTTTGAGTACTGGCTGATCGAGTCGTTTGTTCCGAAAATCTAGCCAATTCCTAAGATATTGCGCAAAGATATCATACGTGTGAAACTAAATTTGAAATCCTTTAACTACACAAGTAAAGTAGAAGCTATACTGAGTATGGTTTATTCCAAATAGAAGAATTTCATTAAAAAATCAGAGAGGCGTCATCGTAAAAAATAAAAGTATTTAAAAATGGTGAAGGGGCGGATTAAATGACACTATTCGCCCCGGTCATTGTCAGTAAAACTTTCACTTATCTGATAATATGTTTCGAGAATAAAAGTAATTCTGACTAATTTTATTATAATTAACTTAATTTTATTTGACTGCCTATTGGTTCTCGCGCCATTTTAGTTTTGTCATTGCAATAAAGAGAGCTCTATAGTATAGAGATTATTATCAATTTTATTTTATCTTCACATAAAGATAAAGCTATTCCTGATAATATAATTATCTTTTAAACGTCTATGTTATAAAACAAAGTAGAAATAAAGAAATGATATATTACCAAAGATGTTAACATCTTGGAAGTTAACAAAAAATGTCTACTTTTGTAGGATCGAGATTTCAATGAACGGGAATTTACCCGCCAAACCCTGATAGCAAATACAGCATCCCCATAATACAATTAGTATTTTTGCGACTAGCTTCGAACGCCAAAATTTACGTGAAACGCCAGTGGCATACCCTTTCATTTCGAAACTCCCGCAAACAGCTACAAATGGGCTAAAATTATACCTTACAACGCGAGAGTCGCGAGCTAAGGCTCGAGTCAAAAAATGTTTCCTTTTTTGATAGTGTACGAAACACGAGCTCGATATCTAGCATACGAAGCGGCCCCTTGAATAATTCGTCTTTTCTTCGGCCATGATAATTATAATGGCCGCGGGCTTCGAAAGAAGGACTGCATAGAAGAGCGGCCACGGAGAAGATATGATGAGACTCGGGCTTTTCTTTTTCATTTTTTTACATATATTCCCGCGTTCAGAGAGAAGCGTATATACGCGATGGGTCGTTTGCGCATAACCAGTTTAATAGGCAACTCCGGAGAGATTCAGGAATTTATAGGTGCTGCTAATTGTTGTGGTAAAATTCGAGGTAATATATTTTTCACACCAGATAAGGCCCGGCGTAATGGTACGCGTCTTCGGTACGCCTCGGCTCGTTTTCAATGGGAATAACGCGTGATTATACCGAAGACAGGAACGAGAGAGATGAAGCGGAAATGTCACTCCTTAAAGGCGGGGCTGTCCTCTTTCTCGGCTCTTCAATTATCTTAATGAGACGACGTTCAATTAATTGAATTGTCCTCGTCTCGCGTGCGACTAATGCTGGTCTGGACGACCGCGCGAATTGCACCGCGTTTAAGTACTTACACGCTAAGTATTTCACTGATGAACAAGTTGTTAAAGCGTAGGTTTAGGTTTCGTGAATTAAAGTTCAAAATAAAATTATCTTAATCGTAAGAATTTAAATTTTACACCATGGTTTCAACTTTAATTAAATTTGAAATACGTTTATAACGACGGATACTTTAAATTTATTTAAAAACATCACATATATTTTAAATAAATAACCCGTTATTTTAAATTTATTTCTATTAAAAATTAAAATAAACTTAATAAGCAAAACCAGCGATGGCTTCTAGAAAACGTTTGTGTTTGGTCTGTCGCTCTAAGTACAGGGATGATTTATATTATGGTATAGCCATCTGGTTTTTCGGAAAGATGTACCATCGACTAAACTGCCTTTAGCCCTCCCACCAAAGCCATAGCCATTAAATGAACTATTTCATCTTCCAAGCATCGCCGAATTGCTTCTCCCCTGAAGCCGAATTATATCTCTAAGAAGTAATCATGTTCCATGCTGATTAGGTAATTTCTTTAAATATGTTCGTACAAAGAAAATATGATGTTCACTTACAAGAAGAGTACCCGAGGTGTTTATTGCCGATTTTGTTCAAAGTCGGCCGTAATGTTGACCTATATGAGGTATGAAATTTACCAAAGGAGACGTTGCACTACCCATTCGATTTCCTATGGCAACCGAAAATGTTTTTCATCACTTAAATCAAAAATATATCCATTTAAAAAAGCATGGGATTTTCTCGGTTTCACAGGGTCCTTCCTTCGAAAATTTATAAAAAAATAAAATCACGAAATGGGTAATTTGGATTACAATTAGGTAAATTTCACCAAGTTTGGGTAATTTGGAACATTTTTGGGATAAAATTGTAATTGTTTTTGGAAAAATAAGGAAAAAATCTAATTTTTGTTTTAAGTGATGAAAAACATTTTCGGTTGCCTTAGCAAATCGAATGGGTAGTGCAACGTCTCCTTTTGGAAAATTAAATATATCATATAGGTCTAAATTACGCCCGACTTTGAACCAAATCGGCAATAAACACCTCGGGTACTCTCCTTGCTACACTGAGAGAAAAAACCATAGTTTTAACAGGATAAATTTACATGAACCGTCTGTATATCACTTGCACAGAATAATCCTGTGATAATTACTGTTATCCTTTAATTTAACAGAAGATATGAACAGGAAACATGTGTGTACAACGAGTACAGAATAATCCTGTACAAATTACACGTATCCTTTTTTATACAGGAACATAACTACATAAATGGCCTGTATTCTATAAAAATGGGTTGGTCTTGTAAAATGTACAGAAGGACATAGTGAAAATGTTCAAGAATATTTGCAGCTGTATTTATTACACATATAGAGAGTGTAAAATTAACAGTTCATTATGTAAAATTTACTTGAATAACAGATATGTACTTAAACGGCTAGCTTCAGTAAGATTAACATTGAAGTTCTTTAAAAACATTTAGCATATCTGACACTGTAGATATACTGGAATCCATTAATTTCAATTTAAAAACTCAAACGTATAATTCATCGGAGAGCCAGTATTATTGAAAAAGTGGTTATTTCAACACACAAATTTTTTAAACGGTTTTATTTATTGTTTCATTGCTGTGGGGGTGCGCCCCGTACGACCACCCTTCATCTACTTAGTTAATAGCATCTGAACCCCGTCAATTTAACTATGCATAATGCATGGTAATTTCTTTGATAATCCTTCACCCTGCAGACCAAGAAGTGATTTGGAAATGTTTTCGATTATGACATTGCCCAAAATTATATTTTTGGGAGCACTGCCCAAGGCAGGGATTGACTAAACTCTATTTTGAAATCTATTAATGATAGAGTCATGATATGTTTTGTGGTTATAGTCATCCATTATCGGCCTCAAATAGTTTTAATTAAATTTTAATTAAAACGTCATACAAACTGTAAGAAATAAATAAGAAAAATGAATAAATATAAAACCGTGAGATATTTTTTACAACCTAAGCGAGTTTCCTTCGGAAAAGAGCGAGCGTTTAATATTTAGTCGTTTGTCGAATTGATTTACAGCAATAAACAATTCGGTAAAATACTACTTACGTGATTATTTACTTTGGTTTATAGAGAGGCTAAAGGCTCTGTCCGATTTCTCTTGAACCAGAGGGGCTCACAATTAGATTAGTACCTATCTGGCAAACCTGAAAACCCAGTTGCCTCGTAAAACATGTAAAATTTTGATCCAAAGTATTCTGACTTTATTGTTATTTTTTAAACAACATAATTTTTACTAGTGAAATAGCTGTGTATCCGTAATTACGTAAACATGTAAATTAAAATCGTGCTATATTTTGAAATATAGTCTCTTTACGTAGGCTACCTTAGCTATATACTAGAAATCAACCTTACGCGTGAAACTTTTAAAAATTCTAACCAAAAAGAACAAGTTGTGCAAATGTGCATTATTGGGTCTCTCTGCGGGATTTGACCCTTTTAGCCCCGGATTTTAACAAATTGTCTGTGCGGATAACCTTTTAATTATATATTATTGGAAATGTGAGATCAGCCCTACATATTAGCTGCATTTTCCCTAGCTACCATGTCAAAAATTCAGTTTCATATTCGTAAATTTGACTAAACGTGTTAGTGTATTTTTTACAATAATTTTTGTTGATTTAATTATTTGCTACTTATCGAATTTACTGAGGTGTAAAAAGTAATTTCTACCGACGGATGTGTAAAACCAACCTTAATATGCCAATTAAATTACGTATAAGGTTCACGTACTCCAGACTGTTATTCATGTTGATTTGACAGACTTTATTACTGTGTTATTTACAGCTATTTCATCATGTTAAATTATCATAAAATTACTTAAAAAATTATAATACGGAATAAGCTGTTATATTTACAGAAACGTCTTGGCATCCCCTGCTTCCAACACTTTAATGTAATTTGAACAGGGCTTTTTTCTCTCAGTGTAGTAGAATATTTATTTTAAGATAGTGAGACAGGAAAATAACAACAAGTTTGTGGCGTGATGTGTTGTACGCTTCCACGGCTGGTCGAATAAATGTGTCATGCAAAGTACATGTTTCCCTTTAAATAATGCATCGGATTAAAAAAGCTAAGATGCGTTTGGAAAAAAGTGTGTATTTATCTTTTGCCAGAAAGTATTATTTGGCGTCGTCTATTAAAACTAAAATCGAATTTCTCATGGCTCTTAATGTTTATTTTCCTAG
This sequence comes from Leiobunum rupestre, assembly GCF_980474605.1. NCBI lineage: Eukaryota > Metazoa > Arthropoda > Arachnida > Opiliones > Sclerosomatidae > Leiobunum > Leiobunum rupestre. Next base: position 20,250,218 of record NC_143385.1, on the reverse strand, counting down.
GCATACAAGATAACTTTTTGGATGCTTTTTCAAATTACGCCAAATACAATATCATCCATAAAGTATCGCCCTCTCGCGTTGCATAAGCGTGAAAATTATTAATTTTTTTACTGAAGGTTGCGATAAGACGATTTCTCAGTTTACAGGAAGAAAATCATTTCTTGTTATTCCGAAATTACAACAATATTTGGTTGATTTACTTTTTTAAAGATTTACTTTATGATGTAGTAGGTGAAATAGTACAATATCGTTTTTGAGTTTATTCTAATAAGATAAATTATAAAACTTGTTGAATAATTAGTTAACTAACTAATCATTAAGACTATTTTACACGTGAATAATACAAATTGCTTTTCAGTATAGATTTAAAAATTTGTCCTTTTAGTTTTAAACTAACATTTATAAAAAATATTTTTTCTTTTCCACAATTGCAAATGCAACATATATATTCTTAACTTGGACTTTTAGTTTCTAATCAATAAAACTTTTTATTAATTTTTATAAAAATTCTATAAACATTTATTTGTGATATTAAAAAAAACTTTCCCAAGTTTTTATACAGGGTGTTTTGAATTGCTCTGACTTGTCATTTTTTACAGAAACTTCAAGAGATAAAGTTGCGAAATTTTCAAGGTATTATTATTAGTGTGGGATCGCTTTAAATCCAAAGTTTCAGAGAAATCGGAAATAGTTTTCACAGATAGGTGCTAGAAAAAACGTTTCAATGAGAAAGTTGTAGAGAAAGAAATTGGTTTCATTGGAAAAGAACACTTTTTCACGGAGATATGAGCTGATGGAAAAACAAGCTGTCCATAGGGGCCAATAGCCTTGCATTTTTGTACGTAAATGAAAGAAATCACGTAAAAATATTTAATTCCTTAAAAAAAGTATATGTAATTTACCAAACCCACAATTTAGGCTTACAGTAGCCCTACTACGCACAAAGGTGAAGTTTTCAATTAGTGTGAAATCTTTATGGTTTCAACCATTCTCTAACGTTAATTTTATTGAGTCTAATTAACATGCCACTAAATTATTCTCGAGATCAGCGTGCTTTTATGGTCGAGTTGTTTTATAGTGAACGCAATCGTAACACGCATAGGGTTAGTGAAATGTTCACCGTTCGAAAGAGGACCAAGCCACAACACCGACTGAATGTTTGCTCGGGGATCGAGTAGTTGGCCCATTTTTCCTCCCAGCTCGTCTTAATGGACAACGCTACTTGGCGCTTTTGCAGAACGAAATAGCAGACGCTTTAGAAGACATTACGCTGGAAGCTAACAGACAGATGTAGTACCAAATTGACGGCGCACCACGCCACGTACCTAGATGTGTAGTGGAGCATCTTAACAACGAGTTCCCTCAGCGTTGGGTTGGCAGGAACGGTCACGTTCGATGGCCGGCGAGGTCTCCGGACCTAACTCCGATGGACTTTTTCTTGTGGGGGTTCATTAAAGCACAAGTTTACGTGATTTGCGTCACCCAATCATTGCAGCCTTCAAACTTGTCACTCCTGATATGATCAGACGCTCGTTTCAAAACATGCTTCATCGTGCCCAAACATGTATCACGGCAAACGGAGGTACCATAGAACCTCACTTGTAAAATTCTTATATTTATTCGAATAAAATGTTCAATTAATTTTTTCAGATATTTCTTTCATTTAATTACAAAAATGCGAAGGCTATTGGTCCCTATGGACAGTTTGTTTTTTTTAACAGCGCAAAATCTTCGTGAAAAAGTGTTATTTTCCAATGAAACCAATTTATTTGAAATTTTTTCCTATTTTTCTGAAATTTAGGATTTAAAGCGATCCTACACTAGAAATAATACCATGAAAATTTCGCAACTCTATCTCTTGCAGTTTCTGAAAAAATGTCCAGTCATTGCAATTCAAAACACCATGTATAATAAATTTTATCTGCATGGGACTTCTTGTAGCGAATCGCGAAAAAAAACCTTGCAAAAATATTCTATACCAATTCTACAGGAACGTATTTGTTATTTATTACAACGCTTTACGAAAATTAACTTAATTTTATTACACTGATTTGATAAATACTTTGATTGTTAATTAAAAAAACACTTTAAAGGGAATAAAATACATTTAATAGATTCTATAAACCCTAATGTCAGTTCTTAAGAAAATTCCTGCAGAGAAATATAAAAAAAAATCTTCAAGAACTGATCTGATTAATTTCTTTTCACCAGGGCGCGTGGATATCGAGATGGGCGCGTGTCAAAAAAGATTACCTAATAGTAACTTATTGAATTCTATTAAAGCGGCATTTTCTCTCCGCGCAGGGTTCTAACGAAGGTCATTATCACACAAACGTGAGAGTGCGAAAGGTGTATCATGTTGTAATCATGTTGTCAAGGCCCGCACGATTTCCGCAGAGTGGAGGTTCCGATTACAGCCGGCATCGGGCCGACCGATGATTGCTATTCTCATTTTCAATGACCCCGCTTCCCTTCTAGCAGCGCCAGTGTGTGCGTTTAATGACAGAAAATTCGTCTAATCCGTAAATAGGGGAGAGACGATTGCTTAATCAATCAAAGACTGAAAAACGCTCTTGGTGGGATTCTCGTATCAAATCATTTTGAAATAGGCTTAGCGGGAATTCTTGAATTGATTCGAGACGTGTTTGACCTTAAAGGGAGTATAAACTCATGTTAGATTAAAGATTTTCACAATTCTAGTGACTATAGGCTTCGCAAAACTCGCAAAGGTTTGGGATAATTGCGTCTAGTTATCTTAAAAACAAGTCATAGCACTTGCTAGTTGATAATATTTTAATTTAGTTCATATTCACTCTCTTTAAAGGTAATTGAAACAGGTTAGTTAGGAACTTTTTAAAGGGAATTTCAGAATTAATGGATGCCTATAAAGTAACCGTGGAATCTTTATAAATTATAGCTTTATGAAGAATGTGATACACATATAAGCTGAAAAACAATTTTCCCAAAGAGTACAACAAGTTCAAGCATTATCAAATTTTTTAACTGTTATTTAACTGGCCAGAATGTTGATAGCCCCGACAACTGGGATAAATATTTTTTCGATTTAACCTGTTATAGAAAGAAAAATTGTTATTACATTATCACCAACTCGGGGATCGTTTATGAATAATTAATTAGGAGACACTTTTTAGAATAATTTAAAACTGTTTCTAGGTTTGGCGGCACTTTTTTGTTTGACAAGTACTGCCGAGCATTGATTGGTCTAATGTGCTTTTACTGGTTAAAACGATCTTACAAACTAGCCTATAAGCAAAAGACATATTAATACCCTTAATTAAAATAAGGTAATTTAACGCTTAGGCTGCTAAATTATACCTAACTTTAATCTCAAACTAATATTAATATACCTAAGCCTTATTAATAACAGTGACACGAATGTAAGAAAATAATAACATGCTTTTTAAGTGGGACGCCAATAATATCGAAATAGCACCACTCGTTTGCCATTTCGCGAACTTAACTTTTATGTGTAGTATGTAAACCATGTGCAACATTTTAAAGATACTTTAAGAAAAGCCTATCTTAAATTGAATATGGCTTAAGAACAACAAGAAAAAAATATGCCTTTGGTTTGCATAATTATATTTTTATTTTACTTTTGTAAAAACTACTAGTCTTAATCTAACCTTAAATGTATTATTCTGTGAAAAACTTGGTCTAAGCAATCCATTCGTAAATTTTAGAGAAAACGAACCGTAGTAAATATTATTCGCTTTTCGGGTGAAACGACAGGATGGGTTCGGCTTAATGACAACGTTTAAAAAACCACGCTTTCTAAATTCGGAGTACCAATTGCGAATGCCAAAAATATTCAACAATAAAGCGGTTTGATTTAACGCCTAGAGCATTCACATTTTAATAAACGAAGCCAACATTGTTCTTATGATCATTTCTAGTACTAATGAAATACACATTTCTATAAAATAATGTGCCTCCTTGCTTAGAGGGTGAGTACTTTATTCTCAAATAAATTAAGAGAAGGTTTAATTAATAAAGCCTTGCCTTATGCAGTAGTCTTGAGCAACAAGTAATATTTTATTTCTTAATTTAATTTTTCAAGAATGTGTTTATGTGTACTTAGAAATAATGACAACGTTGAATTGATAATGTTGCTATAGCGACCCTCTCAATTTCAAATAGGAAGCTTCTTTCTCCTAAAAAATTAAAACATCTTGGTATCTCATGGTTCCCTGAAACTGACGTATTCCGACTCGCTTGCAAAATAAACCGGTGACGTTTATTCCTCCCCATCGTCTCGTGTTCGGATATGTCGAACATTATGTCCACGAAACCTCATTATCCCTTAAAATAAATCAAGACATTCTTTAATAATATTTATTATTATTTATTATTCATGGTTTAAGCATTTTTATTATTTGAATTTGAAAAATTTGCGCTAGCTTTCTGGTTCGAGATCGTTTTTCGAGCTACTGTCAGTTTTTATAATTTTAACCATGGTAGATTATTTTAACGTACATGATTAAGACATTCTTAATTAAACTAATTATTTTGACATTAGAGCAAAATTTAATGTTTCTACGATTTAATAATTTTATTTTATTTAATATAAATTTAGAATATGGGTAAATAAAGGATATTGCGCACCTAATGAAAGGACATTAATAAATTAATCTTTGTTAACATGGGCATATGTTATTTCGTAATCGCTGTAACCACCTCGTAAACGATGTAGTACATCACTGATTACGCTATCGGTGTAAATAAAATGATGTTAGCACTCAAGAAGCAATGAGATCATCAGAAGATTGACTTTAATACATAACAACCATTCTGCGCATGCAGGCACTGAGTAACATAGTGAGAAATTTCATTATATTGGTATGAAACTTAGCTGATAATAGATCTTTATATAAAATCATATTCAACTGTCTGGCCCCCCTCCGAACACTGCTGCCAGAACTTTGATGACAGTTTAGTCAGTATAACGAAAAACAGTCCAGTCGCTATTGCACAAACTCTATATTGGACTTTGATGGGGATTTTATGGAAACACCGATTTTAAGTGATTGTCCCAACCCCAATTAAGTTCAACGGACCATCTGCTACCATAAAAGATAAATTTCCGATTTTCTCCCAATTTCAACATTTTAAAAGTTTTCCTAGTACTTTAATAGCTAATAGTGGCAAGACTCATAAAGGTTAGATTGTAATTTATTGTGCATAGCATATACTATTTATGTGAAGAAACAAATATTGATATTTATTACTTTCAAAGAAGAGTTGTATTTTATTTTTAAATCCCTTCTGCACATGCGCTTTGTAAAAATGTCCTACGATATGATACGCTCACATCGTAATATTAAATATACTACAGATTTTCGTTGTTCTCAAATATCCTTCTTGATAGTCGTAGCATTTATTTATTCTATACCAGTTTATAATTTTAATAGAAGAGAAAATGAATGCCATACATAGAATTTTTTACATTCAGAATAAATTAGGTAACAGATTCTGTTGCTTTAAATTCTATATTTGAATAGAAAACATATCAGTCGAACAACATTATTATTTTTCTTATCCCAAAAGCAAAGTTCCTTTTCTTCTTCGCCATTTCTACATATTTCCTTCTCAAAATCATTTACAGCAGCTTTCAAAAGCATATACACTAAGTTTATAGAAATTGGAGAAAATAATACTACTCAATCAGTTATTACGCGTATCAAGAATTCACTCATTCAAATAACAATACAGGGCAATAGCGTAAGTTTCACTCTCACGTATACATTGTAGCTTAAGTTCATCTGTTTTTAATCACCAAATTTAAATATAGATGGCTATCATTTGTGTAAAAAGGATCACGAAATTGGCAATTTAGGAAGGGTTTTAGAGTATCTGCGATTGAGAGATTAAAGTTTGGAGACTCGAAACTTTATTTGAAAGTCAAAAATGAGCTAATTATTTGTGTTTATTTTTTTTTTACTTTTAGGAAATTATAAGATACTAGCATGGATATTTTTTCTTAATTTCCGGAATAATTCATAAATTTTAAACTATTGAATAATTGTTTTTCGTGCAATAAACTGTTTACAGGAATCCAACAAGATATAACACAGTGATTATACCTATCTCGCTACAATAACCAAACATTTAATTAATTTAATTTACATTTACATGTTTTTGTAGGGTCGATCAGTGTATTTCAAAAATCATATACGCGAGATTAATATAATTTATAGACATTAGTAAATTAATAAAATTCTGAACTTGCTCGTATTTACATTTTGACATATCAGCTTTCCAGCTTTAGGAAATTGTTGTATTTACACGAGGAAATATGGTATTGTCGCTGAATTCGTTACAAGTCATTTAAATTTTGATCAAAGGAGATGAAATGTTTTATTTGAAAATGTTATCGTTCGCCTCGTTTTTAAAGCAGGTACAAGGAATTGTGTTAAAGGCCTAGGATTTCTTCTGCCAGTTTTCCTTAAAGTTTTCTTCCAGCCGCGCAAATATCCTGGTGGTAGGCCAACCGCAGAACACGTTGGCCTACCACCAGGATATTTGCACGGCGGGAAGAAAACTTTAAGGGAAAACTGGCAGAAGAAATCCTAGGCCTTTAAATCAGAATTGTAGGAGTTACAAAGTTTTTTTCAGATATATATAATATAATATAATAATATATATTCCAATGTAAAAAGATAAACGGATTTCTGGAAGCTTTATTTTTTCTAGAATAAGGTAACTTTTGGCTTAATTAAGACATTTTTAATTGAACCCGTTAATTAAAGGTTTTGAACTTTTGAAACTTGGAGGGGGCAAATTTAAAACATGGGTGGCCGCAGGGAGGGAAGCAAACGGAATAAATGCCCCCCTTTTATGAGCTGTTAATGCACTTATAGACGTACGAAGTACCTTCCCCCTTTTGACTAGGTATGAAGATTGTCCCACTTTGAAAACTTGATGCGGGCGCCCTTGGACAAATATATTATTGGCCCCTCAAAATTCATATATTATGAGGGGCAATGCATTCTCTACCGTCTTCGTCTCTACGCTAAAGTTGCAGTGACGACCAGCGGCCATCGTTGTCAAATTTTCCCATGGCACAAGGGGAGGGGTGCCAAACTGTAATTACTCATTATTCGCGGTGGTGTCCTAATAATATATGTTTTATAAAACCATAATGTTGATTATTTTGATTTTAAGTTACGATAAAAATTGTCTTAACTTATTCATTCGAACAAAGAATAAATAAATATAGGCTTAGAGAAGCGGTTTATTTTGTAGAAAACGCTCTCAAAATCGGAAAGAAATAATAGGGATGTCCTCGTAATCAACATTAAAATATTAAAAAATTATAATAATTAAATCATTTAGCAGCGATTAAATCATTTCAAACATGATTAAAACATTCGAAATATGATTTAATCATTTCTAGCATGATTAAATCATTCCAAACATGATTAAATCATTTCCAACATGATTAAATCATTTCCAACATAATTAAATTATTTTCAACACGATTAAATCATTTCAAAAATGATAAAATCATTTCAAACAAAATTAAATCATTTCAAACATGATTAAATCATTTCCAACACGATTAAATCATTTCAAACTTGATAAAATTATTTCAAACATGATTGAATCATTCCAAACATGAATAAATCATTTCAAACACAATTAAATCATTCCTAACATACTTAAATCATTCCAAACATGAGTAAATATTAAATATTATATAATCATTTTAATCCATCCAGATTTCTACATTCTAAGCACAATTTAATAATTTTGATCTCGATTTATTCATTTTAGGCATCATGTAATCGTTTTAATAATGATTTATTCTTTAAGAGTCATAATTATCACGAAATTTATGCATTAGTCGACTACTCATATTAGAATATGAGTTAAAAATGTATAATGGTATATAGCATAAAATGGTTAAATTTAATGTTTAATTTCGTAATTAAATTCAAACCAACTCAGGCACCTTGTATATACGTTCCGTAGTAAAATGGTTGTATTCCCAAGTCCACTTTGTTGGGCAGGGGATTAGAGGCTCTGTTTAGTGTCTCGGAGTTTTAGGGCCGTTTTAAGTTTGGGAAATCCCACCGACCGCCGAAGTTTGGCTTCTTTTTTATTTCATTAATGGCCGCATGAAAAATCTTTACGACGTGTTACACGCGGTGTTGGCTTTTATTTTTTTCGATATGGCGGGCCATGGTTGGGGTCAAACGGTTTTACGCTTTCGCTATTTGCCTCCACAGAGAAGTTCATTGTTGCTCGCCGGTATTTGCGGTAAAAAATTGGTTCGACGGCAGAAGCCAAAGGGATTTAGCCAAGTCGACCGCGAAGGGTGCCTTTAACACAGGATTTGATAACGATCCGAGAGAAATATCCTCGCGGTTTCTTCCAGCTTTTCGGTAAACGCTGCGAGAACTTAGTTCCAAAACCATGTATCTCAATTAAAAAATGTTTATCTTATAATGTTAAAACACATTAAAATATATTTCTTGAAATTTCACTTCAACAATATCAGAGTATGATGAAGCAATCAAGTAATTAGCATTTCTATAAACATCTATATATTTCTATAGATTTTCTACAGACGATTTTTGTACCGGTACAAGTTCAGTTCAGTTTTGAAGGTTAGATCTTTATAAAAAGGGCGACTCGTCGAATTTTAATTGGCCTTTCTATAAATTCATCTACGCTTGCCGAACGTGTTTTACGTAGCTCTTACGTCATGATGTCATACCTTTATTCGAATAGTTTGACACCCGTGGTTTTCACGCGCACGTGAAAATCCGAGGTTTCTCGCGCCTTAAGCGCGCGCTCTTAATATTACCGAAGTTAAAGCAGTGACGTAGTAGCTAAGTTTAAACAAGAAGGCCACGTTAATTTATAGAAACATCTATTCGTATCTTGTTCAACTTGTTAAAAGGTTTCACGTGCTTTTTAATATTTTAGAGTAAAAGGCTCGCGCATTTTTTTAGGGGGCACGCGTGAAATCACTCGAGCCCTTTTTCGCTTAAATATCAAAACGCGCTTAAAATTATTGAAACAAGTTGAATAAGACATAAAATTAATAGAGTTTATGCTATAGGCTATCATAGTGAAACGTCACTTCTACGTCACGAGCGACGCGCCTGATACATCTAAACAAGAAGGCCAATGTTACTTTATAGGAAGGCCTATTAAAATTCACTGATTTATTTATTTTAACGACATTCTAAGAATCAGAAAACTATGCAAAATTGAAGGAGTTGTAGGGGGTGAGTTGAGAAGTATGCCTGTCATCTTCCCATTTTCGTACGACGAGTTAAAAAGAACGCCAGAGAGCTTCAAAGTGTGGCCTACTAGCCCCTGGAAGTAGGCCGCAACCAGCGCAAAACAAAGCAGTGGGAAATGCGAAAAATAAGGTTTCGGCTCGTGTGATAGGTAAAAAAGCACTTTGTAAACAAATCGAGGTAACTAGCGTAAAAAAGTAAACTTAAACAGTATTTAAAGTCCCTGCTGCTTGGTTTTGTGCTTGTTACAGTGAATTAAAAATCAAGCGCTAACGTTCAGGGCGTTTCGTGTTAAAAAAGTAATTATAGTTGGAAATTTTCAACAAGACTTTTCCTAAGAATCTATTTATTTACTTGCTTTTTTCTTTTATGTTAAATATCGCGGGGTTTAATATAAGAAGTTTAGAAGTTGGCAGTTGACTTAACCCTCTTAACAAACCAGCAATTTTATATTCTTATAAAAATACAATTGTTTGGAATTGAGTTGAACTAAATTGTCAAAGTTATTCTAGAAAGAATGTCCGGAAAACCTTCAAAATCCGGCTGCCTCCCGATATTTATTTTATATGTTCCACTTGTTGACCGATTATGTTGACGTGACAGCAGTACATTCGAAAACGAAAGTTTATTTTAAGTGGAATATGAACTTTGTGACTCAGATTTCAAAAATATAAATAATTGCTTATTTAAATTGCCGTTTATTATTATTTCTTAGATCAGTCGTGATGGTATTTCTTAGATCAGTCGTGATGGTATTTCTTAGATCAGTCGTGATGGTATTTCTTAGATCAGTCGTGATGGTATTTCTTAGATCAGTCGTGATGGTATTTCTTAGATCAGTCGTGATGGTATTTCTTAGATCAGTCGTGATGGTATTTCTTTGCCGTAAATATACTATATTACTTAAAATAATTAGTTAGGCTAGTTTCCAAGGTTATAGGTCAAAGTCATCGAGTGAGTTTTAATGCCACTAATTCAGGTCAACAGGTTACAATGCGTAGAAGGGTGGTGGTATGTGAGTGAACAGCTCCCTACACTTACTTTAACCGTTAACATCGGCACGTTTTTATGGTAAGGGAAACCCACTTATAGGCCTAGGATTTCTTCTGCCAGTTTTCCTTGGAAGTTTTCTTCCCGCCGCGCAAATATCCTGGTGGTAGGCCAACGTGTTCTGCGGTTGGCCTACCACCAGGATATTTGCGCGGCGGGAAGCAAACTTAAAGGAAAACATGCTGAAGAAAACCTAGGCCTTTAACAAATTACCGTAATAGGGTGTTTTGAAGTGGTTTCGTCGCTTAGAGAGAATGCCAGGGTGACACGATCCATGGGCAACATGAAAATGTTTTCAATTGCCTCGTGAGAAACGTCACACGCGTTGGTTGTATTGCCGTCAGTAAATGTATTTTTTAGGAAACCAATGATTTCATTGTTATGTAAGAGAAGCAGTTCGTGAAGTTGTATGAAATAAATGAAAAAAATGCATTCATAAAAGCGGAAGAAATAAAATATTTAAAAACCATATGGGCAATATTCTTTATATTTTAACTCTAAATATAAAAGTTGAAATGTTCTTTGCAAAATAAAATACCTTAAGCAGAGTTAGAATTAGGGTAACCTGAAAGCAAACACCTCGTTACATTAATTATACGGTTTTTGCTTTAAAGATTTATTTTATAGGTGAAAATATCATGGCTCAAACTTATGTTGTTTATCACAAACATTGCCGGTGTCTAAGCTATTCTCTATTCTTAGAAACATTGCATTTTATTTTATTCTGGTCAAAATGATACGTGGTATTTGCTTTTAGGTAATGGTATTGCGAAGAGGACCTTTGTCCAGTGCCGTGAAGTTCACCTTCTTTTGAGAAGCTAGTAGATTCGCTGCGTACGTTTCTGAAGCGCGTACACCATACGCCGCTTAGCTTAATCTAAAGAGTAACTTCTATACATTTGTTCAGGCAATAATGGGCATGGATATTTAATTTTTCTTCAAAGATATTGGTTAACGAAGAGTTAAAAAAATAAAAAATCGTTAATGAAATTCGGATCAGTTTGAAGGGATGTCACTTTTATTATTTCTCAGTGCGGGATTTGTGGACCTTTTTAGAGAGGCAGAGCACTCCCTTGATGATGTGGAATGATTAGATAATTATAAATTCCGATTAATAATAATTATCTAGCTAGATTTATAAATAATAAAAATGGTTAAATCTCGAATAACTATTTAATCATGGTCATTAGGATACCTTGAACAGAATCATCTTACCGTCGGATTTTTTTAAAGTTATTTTTCTTATTTAAAGAAGTTAATACCCAGATAATTTAATTTCTTAAGATTATTTGTGTACATTTTTTTCGGTTTTAAAACTCAAAATGTCTAAAAGATATACAAAAAAGGACTATGTTCACTTTGTTTCGCGCCAAAATGTGGTTGACGCCATTTTGTACAAACAATGGATTGTAACCATGTTTAAATAAAGGAATTTACTTTCTTTGAGCCTTGTTAGAACAGGAGTAGTACCATTTTATTTGGTATAATCAATTTTCTAAATGGTCAACTCTTAAGTTGCTATTTTCTGTAAAGCTAAGTGTAGCGACTTTTTCAAAATATGATTAATTAAATATTGTTATTTTATTTGAAAGAAAAGTTTAAATTATTTCACCGATGTTTGTTATCGGTTCAATCTTTACACTTTTCTTATGAGAGGCGGCCTTTAGAGTGTCTGTATGAATTCGGATGTTACTTTTCTAAATCACTACCTTCAATCACTGCTTACACAGTGGAAATAGAAGGATTGGTGGCGGCAATGTTTTAAAACAAATCGAAGTCGTAATATTGTCTGGTAGGTTATTTTATGTTTATGATCATTGAGTATAGATAGGGGGAATTAACGAGAAACCTAGACAAGATTGGGTTCAAAACCAGCCAAAACGTGTTTTAACTTGTACCAACTATCTTGTTTTATGCTACTAAAAAACATTTATTACCTGTGTTTTCCCTAAAATCGAAAATCATTTCTGCTAGAAACTGAAAAGTTACTTTGCTAACACTTGAAGAAAATCGACGACCGCAAAAAATCTGAGATTCGTGATAGGAGGATTATTCTGAGAGTGCCCGGCGGCAAACGAAACTCCAATACGCATCCCTTTGCATAAATATTTCTGGTGCCTAAGATACAGGGTGATCACAAACACAAACATTCTACAGTGCAATTATACCCCAGTGGTTTCTGCATTATGTAAAATAATCTTAAGAGATGCACGATAAGCAAAGGTGATTTGAAATAGATTTTGAAAAGCAAATACGCTAAGAAATATGTGGACTCCTCGGCTCATGGACGCCATAAAATTAAATGAAAATCATTCGGCATAACTATTCTCTTGAATCTAGTAAAACCAAAACCCTGTCTTGGATCTAGATTTTAGAGATCGTCATAAAAAGTGAAGAGCAACAATTTGGCAATATGCACAGCTATATTTTGGACTGTGTGAAAAAAATTACCCTCTAACAAGGTTTGTTAAGAATGTAAATAAATAAAGAGTTCATCTTTCGGATGAAAAATTTTCCGTTCATTTCTTTTATATCCGTACCCGTTAATAATCGGAATAAACACTTATTTGTTGCATATTAAATCGTAAAATAGTCGATAATAATATCCATAAGTCAACAGTTATCCAATGTTATTTTGATTAATTGAAATTTTGGTGGTTAATTTATCCATTTCCCCGAGTTCTAAATAAATAGTAGCTTCTTTTAATTTTTTTAACAAAAATGTTGCGATTTTCCATCTTCCATTTATTGTTTTATAAATAGTCTTTTTACAAGAAGAGAAATAGTATTGAATATTTTCTCTATGCTCTTTATATCTTAATCTTGCAGGGAAGTCAAAATAATGTACCTTTATTCTCCTTATCTGTCACATTTAACTAATAATTAACTAATTAGTTTATTACTTTTATTAAATAATTTTGTTGGGCTTCTATTTAGTTCTTGCACTTTAAATAAAATTATTTCATATTCCACTTCTTACAGCGGATTTCAAACACCCATTATTTTGTATCTTTCTACATTGTTCAACGGAAAACGACGCAGTTAGAAGTTGCAAATCACGACAAGCGTGTGAAATAGAAAGCCGGGGATTATGGAAAGCCTCTTTTGGAACATCACATTCTGGCATCTTCTTCTGCTTCGAACGTTTTTGTTCCCTTTATTTGGGTCGGTTCCGCAGGATACCAAGTCCTTTTTATTTGCCGCGCCGGACCCCCTCCAACGTATTTTCCCTCGCGCCATCTACCGGGCCACCATATGGCCACACCAGAGCTACTTCGCGGATACATTGTCTTTTCGTTGCAATCTGCGGACATGGGTGGTCCCGCGAATGAAAGCATTCTCCTCTTTCTTCGACTAAACGTACTTTTACGCGCTCAGTAAACATTTCAACATAATCCATCTTCTTTGAAATTATTTACTTAAAATTAAAATTCAGTTCTTCCCGATATTTTTCGAAGTGACATGTATTCCACGAAAAAGAACATACAGACCCACGGGTTGGTTCTAAAAGATTGTTCATTGCTTAATAAATTTTTTCAGTAGATACGTAGTAACAATTTTACAGTTTTTAGATATGATTTTTAAACTATCGATTAATCTATATTTCCTGTTTTATAGTACCGTAATTAATGATATGCAAATGTCTTGAGCTTATATCGGTTAGAGTGACAAGCTATTTAACCGTTTTTTAAGATGTCATTGAACCTCATACCGGTATAACACCACATTATTATATAATATGGTTTTGATTATTTATTTAGGCTGTAATAAACTTTTATTTAATATAAATTAATTTATTTATTATTTCAGTTTATTTTATTTTATTTTATTCATTTTATTTTATTATTTATTTAATTTTGATATATTATTTCATTTTCATGAGGTTAAATTTTTTATGGTTAAGTTAATACACCGGGGTACATTGATTAATGAAATTTCATCGTTAATTTTACTGTTTAAGAAAAATTATTATTTTACCACTAGGTGCTAGATCAATTTTTTCAATTGAGAATTTGTAGAGCATCACCTGAAACCTACAAATACCTTTGGTTGTATTTAAATATTTTAGTTAAAACATCATTCGTTGGTTGTTTTATTTTATTTCACTAATAGCATCATTAGTTGGAGTTAACCACTTTCCTTTGATTTTATTTATTACATTAGATTTGTTTCAGACTTAATTGGATGTTTGCTTATTACTGCCAAAAATGTATTTTATAGTTTTAAAACACCCCTGTAGTTCGATTTACGGACTAAAATTTAAGAATTCGTATTTACAAAAGAGCTTCCACAAGAATCAACCTAAACTAAATTTCAACATATGAATCAATCGAAAAAAAACCAAGGTTGAAATTAGGAAATAATCGACATAAACTAAAGATTCCCTTTGAGAATTATCGACATAAATCAAAGTTAAACTTATGAAATAATCGACATATAAAAAAGTTCAATTTATTAATTTATCGACATTAACCAAAGTTCAACTTATTAAATAATCGACATAAACCAAATTTCAACTTATTAAATAATCGACATAAGCCCCAAGATAAATTTATTAGATAATCGACATAAACCAAAGCTTAGCTTAATAAATAATAAACACAAACCAAGGTTGAACTTTGAAAATAATAGACATAAACCCAAGATTAACTTTACAAATAATCGTCATAAAAATAAATACATCTTTTTCTCTGCTATTGAGATAAATCCAAATTTATAGAGTTCATACAATAAGATCATCCTTAAATTATAGCATTACCGCGAGTAAAATTAGACTATTAATTCTTTATTCATCTCAAACATAAATAGCGTTATTATCATTTTCAAACATATTCTCTTTTCACCTTTTAATTCCTTCGCCCAAATCTAACACATCCTCACGAAACTATAATAAGTGAGACGGGTCCTTATCGTCTTTAAACAGTAATCTCGATAAAACCGTAATTTGAAACCCTATAATTTTCGTGTGTCATAAAGTTATTCGGATGTGAAAAAATCTCGGGCGCGTGCAGTACTAATTATTATTAAAATTTAATTAGCTCACTAATAACTATACTTTAAGTCGCGTAAGGTAGAAAATGCGATGGTACACCGCTGTAATTTACCAGTCATTAAGTAGCACTCGCGGTAATTACCGAGGACCCTAAGCGACGCTTTAAATTCAGTAGCCGTAAAGATTCGGCCAAGTCATAATAGCTTTTAATAATACGGCTTAATAGTTGAGTCGAGGTTTGAAAACCCTATCATCTTCTTGTCTTGCCAAATTAAACATGTGCATAAAATTGCCGCTACCGAATGAAAGCGTTCCGCAACGCCGCCTGAGGGCGCTCGCACTCCGAGTGATAGCTGGCCTTCCATCCGCATTTCGAGCCCCCATATCGCCAGAGCTCCACGCAGCCCGAGAAAGCCCGGAGAGAGAAACACCGTTATAGCGAGCGCGAAAGAAAACAACCACCCCTGCACCGTTAAATATCCACTAGATGTCACTAACAGTCATCATTACGCTCAAAATGTAAAATCTTGAATTTTCAATTTGGTGGGCCCCACCTTCCACCTCCTCTCTTAAACGGGCCCGCGCTGATTATCGGATACCCATCCCCTGTAATTTAAAACAACGCTTTCTAACAGTTGAAGAGGATTGATCAAACGCCCGGACGTTTCGGGGGAAACAAAAACATTTTTTTTTTATATACAGGGTTTATAACTGTGAATCTACAGTTTTAGAATTCCACTAAAAGTTTTTATAATAATTGGTTATACTAACCAATGTAAGTCTCTTCGGAGTACCGGAAAGTTAGTACTCATTTTAGTTTAAAATTTAGTAAACGTTTTAGTTATTTAGAAAGTAAGTACAGATTTTAGTTATTTAGAAAGTTAGTACACATTTTAGTTTAAAATTTAGTACAGATTTTAGTTATTTAGAAAGTTAGTAATCATTTTAGTTTAAAATTTAGTACACATTTTAGTTATTTAGAAATTTATTACACATTTTAGTTAGTAAGAAAACTAGTACACAATGTAGTTAGCAAGAAAGCTTGTACACATTTCGGTTAAAAAGCTAGTAAGGATTTTAATTTGTTAAAAATTAAGTACACTTTTTTAATTAGAAAGTTAGTACATATTTTAGTTAGATAGAATGTTAGTACACCATTAAGTTAGTTAGAAAGTTAGTACACATTTTATTAAGTAAGAAATTCATTACACATTTTAGTTAGTAAGAAAGTAAGTACACATTTTAGTTTGTATTAAAGTTAATGTACATTTTAGTTTGTAAGAAAGTCAGTATACATTTTAGTTAGTAAGAAAGTTAGTATACATTTTAGTTTTTACGAAAGTTAGTATACATTTCAGTTAGAACTATAGTGCACATTTTAGTTAGAAATAGGTACACATTTTAGTTATTTAGAAAGTAAGTACACATTTTATTAAGTATGGAAGCTAGTAATTATTTAGTTAGTAAGAAAGCTAGTACACATTTTAATAAGTATGGAAGCTAGTAATTATTGAGTTAGAAAGAAAGCTAGTACACATTTTAGTTAGAAAGTTAGTACAACAAATTTCTCTTGTAGTACACTCCACTAAGGCAAAACGTTTATTCTAATATAATTCTTATTGCCTTAATTATGTCTATGGTTTATTTTAAATTTGTATCTAACTTTCGTTAGAAATGCCAAAAGGACCCTTTTTTGTCAAAAATTAAACAGTTAACTAGGCTTTGTACGATTTGTTTTAAATTTCAAGATTTATACTGTAATTATAGCTTATAAAGAACACATTTTGAAGCGGTAAAATATTAAATATAAACTACAGCTCCAAAAGAGCAGTGTGTCAGAATTTATACCTAGTAACAGAGACCATACCACCGGAGGCCTATCATCATAGTGCCCTACGCCAGCGACCACCTAGCCCGGACAGGTGACAAATCCAGCATGGGTAGCAGAATCCTACTACTGATGGTCTCACCTTTGACGTGAGCCACTCAACCCAGCAGAAGGTGCAGCAATGGCTGGACCAATCCCCACTTCGCACACAGCAGTGGGATTTAGAATGGATGCTATAGCAACTCCAGCCGACACCCTACCTACGTAGGTAAGGAGCCAAACCCTTTAGTGAGAGCTCCTAAAGGGGAACGACGAGCACACAGCAGCCCAACCCAGGTAGCTAAATTTCGTTGATAAACGGTTTTGCGAACGTTGAAAAATGGTTGATAAAGAAACGTTGCGATTCGTTGATAAATGTCCGGGTAATAAACTGTTTTTCCACTAGTTGAGGAAACGTTGTTTTCATATATTTTTTAACCAATTATAAACGTTGAAATAAAACACGTTTTTATAACGCTATATATTGTTTGTTTTCCAACTAAAAATTAACGTTAAAAACGTCTATGAAACGTTGTATATCTAACGTTCTTAAGACGATTAAATAATTAACTGATCGAAAACGAGAAAAAATCTTTAATAGGTGTTTCTATAAAACAAAACAATAATTATTAGAAATATAAAATGTTTTTAAGCGCGTCACGGGCACCAGTTATTTAAGTACTTTACTTGCACGCGGGTTTCAGATTCCGAAGGGTCTCGTGATTGCAGCGCGTGCCCTCTACCTTCAAGAGCTAAATGACGTTGACAAAACATTGTCACATGACCTCCGTATTTTATAGAAACACCGTCCTATAGTCGCTTCAATTAAAATGTTTATTTTCAGTGATCACGAGCGCGTGCTTTATACAATATTTAAGAATAAAAATAGCTCTGAGAAATAAAAAAATACGTGCTACTAACTTTAAACCACATAATTAAAAGCACGTGATCCCTGAAGAGGAGAGATTTTATAAAACCGTATATGAACTTAATTTCAAATTTTATATCACGTTTACTTAATAGGTGTAATACACGTTCAAAAAGAGTTTAATGTGCTCCAATAAATAGCGGCAGACCAAACAGCAGGGAAAAAGAATGATTAAATGTTTATTACCCAGTAATTGTAAATAAAATTACTCAAAGAACCTTATTAAAATATTTATTTGAAGAAAATAGCTAATGCTTAAGACATATCACAATTACCTCTTGTAAAATTATCAATACTAAAAATCTTCATAGAACATTTTAAGAAACTAAAATAATTAATACGTTTCCACTAAATCTAATGTTCAGAATTACGTCTCAATATTTAGAGAAAAGATTGGAAAATTAAGAAAAAAATTATATTATGTCATTAAAACTATCTTAGGTTTGATAAATTGAAACATCACTGCTAGCCTTATTTCATCATATTAATTAGTATATCCATAGTTTCCGTATCATCAGCTGACGCGTTATCACTTCTTGGTTTACCATCTGATGCGCTATCACCTTCAAAGCAGGAATCAACTGAAAAAAAATTAAATTATTAATTACTGCACTAAATTCCCTGATATTTCCATGTTTTCCAGATTTGTATGAACCCTTGAATTACAAATTTCCCTGAATGTTTTTTAAAAAAATTAAATTTCCCTGATTTTTACGTAACATTTAAATTCCCTGATATTTCCAGGTTTGTATGAACCCTGCATGACTAAAGTTGTAACACTAATTCCCCAGAGTTTTAACAGCAGGTTACGACTCAATTCAGGGTGTTAATTTCAATCGAGAAAATCCAAAAATTGCAAAGTACTTTTCCCCTTATTTAGTCGAGAAATTTTTTTACATCTAAAATGTTAGTCAGAAACTGCCCACAGACTAGTTAATCTAATTTAAAACCTGCCAGTTGGTTATTTTTTGGATATTTTAACTTTGACCGCAGTAACCAGAAATCAAGGATGTAATAATTTTCTACTGCTTTAAAATAATCTTAACTAAAGTTGTAAGAATAATTCCCCACTTTGAGTTTTAACAGGAGGAGCAAATAAGCCCTGTTACCATAAAATATAAAACTAAGCAATTTCCCATAAATATTACCCTACGGGTGACCTGTCAATTAATATTACGCGTCAATTCTGTAATATTGATATGAAAGGAACTAAAAGTGGCAAATTATCAACCTGTTATACCTAATTCTACTACATTCACAGCCATCCAAAGCCTTGTTTAATCTCAGTTAAAATTGTAATTAAAAAAAATTTAATCTATCTTTATCATCTTAGTTAGGAGAAAAAAACAAATTAAATTATTAATTACTTTGAGTTTTAATAGCAGGTTAGAATTGGTCAGAATTACAAATTCAGGTTGCGACTCAATTCAGAATGTTAATTTCAATCGATAAAATCTAAAAATTCCAAAGTACTTTTCCCCTTATTTAGTCGAGAAATATTTTTACAATTAAAATTTTAGTCAGAAACTGCCCACAGACAAAGTTAATCTAATTTAAAAACTGCCAGTTGGTTATTTTCTGGGAATTTTCACTTTGACCGCAGTAGCCAGAAATCAATGATGTGATAATTTTCTACTACTTTAAAATAATCTTGACTAAAGTTGTAAGAATAGTTCCCGACTTTGAGTTTTAAAAGCAGGAGCAAATTAGCCCTATTACCATATCATATTGAAAATAAATTCTTTTACTGGAAAAGACATACTGATTATAATGATTTTGAAATGGATAAAATAGGCCCCAAGTTTCAAAATACAGTTTAATCTTAGATTAAGCATATAGGTTGCACAGCTAGCACGTGCACACACAACAGAAAACCAAGTCTTAACAGCACTGATGAAAAATAGGCCAAAACAAAATTGTCGAAAGTAGTAAGCTTATATCACTTAAGTATAGTATCAATAAAAATATTAAAATTTTCACTTACCATAATTCAATCGATGACCGCTTCAGTTTCGAGAATAAAAGATTAAACAATTATAATACTGAGAAATTCACACAATGGCCGCGATTTCAAAATTGTAACTGTCGTTCATCATGGGGAAGTTCGGTGCTGTCGTTATTTCCGAAATTTGCGCCGCAATGCGCGCTACGATAGCCTTGTCCGATGACTCCGATCGCTTAATCACGGCCAACTTCGATCACGCGTACTGGGCTTTACCCGTGATCGAAGTTGGCCATGGCTTAATAAATCAGCAGGGTTAGAGGATGTCAGTATCATTTAGAAGATAAATAGCCGATGAGTTAATAGGTGATAAATTTGATTCTAGCTCAGGGTTAGAATTAAGAGTTTTAAAACTTAAGCCTCCCTTTATAAACTTACTAAGTTTATCTTTCTTGCAATGTAAATGAAAATAATAAATGTGGATATAACATTACAGCAACGTTAAAATAAGGTTGTTTAAAACAAATCACAGTGTGATAATTTTTAATTTTTTTAAACCAATACGTTTAAAAAACTTCTGTTTTTTATTAAAAATTATTCATTTAAAAAAGGAGAATATAACGAAATTTTCACGTAATTATATCCCGAAAACTTGCTGTTGATAACTTTTAACTGAGCTTATCTTTAAATAAATTGCATTGCAATAATTTCACTGAATATAAAACGTTTAATAAAAGTTTTTTTGACTAAAAATATTTAGTTGATAAAAGAAAGACTGTAACGTTATTTTTACGTTTCTTCCACCAAAATAAAATTTTGCCGTTATATAACAAATTGCATTGAGATTTTTCCCCGAAAATATAACGTATAATAAACGTAATTTGTTTTCGCTTAAAATATTCAGTTGATAAAAGATAGAATATGACGTTAGGTTCACGTTATTATTTCATAGTTGAAAAGTGGTTGACTTTAAACGAAATTTTAAACTTTAATTTCTTGTTGATAAAAAACCATAAAACGTTATTTCAACTAGAAAACGGAATATCAACCAACCAGAAACGTTTCATTGTTACCAGGGAAGTAACCCGTCACAGCTGGCACCGGAGATCCCGGTGGGCCCCAAAAGGCCGGGAAACAGCACCGCCGTGCCTGCATATGGAGGCCCGCCGCCCCACAGCAGGCTACCCAATCCGCCGAGGTGGCCAGCTTGCCTGGACCCTCTCCGTTAGCCTGAACCGAAGTTCAGTATCCAGCCCACACCTGACCAAAGTCGGAGGTGGAGATAGGACCATTTGATCAGAGCTAACATCTCCCAGTGCGCCACCACCCTTATGGGTTACAAGAGCCGGACCCCGACTCCCCGGTAAAGCCACCAGTTATTGCACACTCTAACCCATTTAGGGCCAGCTCCAAAAGGCCGGGAAACAGGACCGCCGTGCCCGCATATGGAGGCCCGCCACCCCACAGCAGGCTACCCAATCCGCCGAGGTGGCCAGCTTGCGTGGATCCTCTCCGTTAGCCTGAACCGAAGTTCAGTATCCAGCCCACACCTGACCGAAGTCGGAGGTGGCGATAGGACCATTTGATCAGAGCCGACATCTCCCAGTGCACCACCGCCTTTATGGGTTACAAGAGCCGGACCCCGACTCCCCGGTAAAGCCACCAGTTATTGCACACTCTAACCCATTTAGGGCCAGCTCCAAACGAGCAGGCGAATTATCGGAATTGAAATTGACTTTTGTTTGCATTTACGGAGGTTGTAATAATATTTTTTTGGCGTAAAATTTCTCTACAGCCACGTTCACACATACTCTCGCTAACGATTTCCCTCTTTTCATTCTTGTAGCGGGTTCGTAGTGTTTGGAAAATTTTATCCTCCCACGTTCGATTTCCAGCACGTTTTGATAGAATTTCATAAATTCAATGTTTATTGTAATGATCAGAAAGTTGACTTCGGGATTTTATCCACAGTGATATCAATAATGCTTTATCAAGATAATAATTTCTGACTAGGTGTAAATACCGGGCAAGGTTGCAATGGAAATTACCTGTTCATGAATCGATCTTAATTAATCAATACTATAAGAATTAATATGGTTGAAATATTTAAATATGGTAAAGCGTTACCGTTTCGACTCTGAGTATTCTGGCGAGTATAGTAGGGACATAAACTTGGTCAAACACCCACCACTAGACTCCGAATATGAGCAAGTACATGTATCACTATTTTCAATAAATATAATTTCTTCTTTTAGGCGAATGAAACGGTAATTATGTGTTATTTTTAGTATTATTGACCTGATGTGGAGGGTGAAACATTCGCGAGAGGGAAAATGGATTTGTTCCAGACAATATTATCCTTGATTACGAAAATATGAGGGTATATATTGATTTATTTTAAAAATGGAAAATAAAAAAATAAAATAAAATAAAATATGACTATAAAATATAATATTATTGAGTTCTGTTCTCTGTCCTCTTAATAAATCACATTTGTTCAGCTCTCTGTTCTATATCATTTAGTTTCCTATTATCTTACATATTAATTCAGTTAGCTGTCCTTTAGTTCAGTTCTCTGCCCTCTAGTCCCGTATATCTTTGTCTTACCAAACAGTGGAAATACCAGTGACGTACTTAAAAGGTTTACAAACCCTGTATTTCCCAATACGATCTAGTTTTAATTTCAGTATTGGTTTCAGTATAGGTTCGCACACGCATTTGACTCACTGTTTAAACAAACATGACTGACGAAATACATAATTTCGGTAGTTTCACCAAATCGCACGTTTTCTACATTTAGTTTCGGGGACTGCCACTACTTTTAGTTTTATTAATGAGCTCTGTCCTCTAAGTACTGATAAACTAAGCCCTCGCTTAGGTATATTTTAAAAATATCTTGGCACCACCGACAGCATCAAACACCAGGATACCATCAGGTACCAACAAAACCACCAGAATTCGTTATTTAATACTACTATTGACCATGCGCATTATATTAACAAAATTAGGAATTCAACTGCCCATGCGTTAAAGTTACAATTCCAAACCTTGGGACGTGCAACGGTTACTGTTCACATGATATGATCCAAACGTCAGCCGGGAGTAGTGGCTCACTCCTGTAATCCCAGGCGTCCGGGAGGCAGAGTTTGTGGAAGGCCGTGTGAGGACGACTGCCAATCCCCCAACGGGTGGTCGGGATACTTCCGCCACGGGTGTCCCCACCCCTGTCCCCAAGTATCCCCCCGTTGGCGTGGCCGTTACACATGTATCACCCTGATTAATCAGTTATTGTGTGTGTGCTGGTGTCTAAGGCCTCGGGTCGACACAGATGTTTGTGTATCTCAAAAAAAAAAATGATCCAAACGTCAAGGCTACTTACAAAATTTCATAATTGCTGTAACAATTGTTTTTTAGTATTTTAACTTCTTTATTTCGTCGTCTGAACACATAATTTTCAATACTATACTATACTTTTTAAACCTCAGAATTTATAGAAATAATAGAAGGAATGCTGCAGCTTAAACAATGTGCTAAATAAATAACGTCTTTGAAACTAAATTTACTAAGGAGTATATTAATTAATATTTATCTTTTACTAATAAAAACAATAGTAAGAGACCACAAATTGGAAGTAGATTGGTTCGCTTAATTAGTAAACTTAATAAAGCGAATTGAACCAAGCTCAGTAAACTTCGTATGTTAAACAAGTAATAGGAAATCTTCGTTCAAGATAACTTATGCCTAATAAATATCACGGATATCTGCTGCATCATTTGGAGATTACTGAAAGTTATAGGCAACTGTTTTATTTTAACACTTAAGAAATATTTTGTAGCTGGAAAGACTACTAAGCATACTCATTTTAAATATATTTTACCTCAATTATATATTCATGATGCATAAAAATATATAGATTTTTCGCTACACTAGGCTTTCTTATTAAATATTAGGTTAGTCATTCTCTGGAACACTTACCACTTTACCCAAATTATTTTTTGAGGTTCTGACTAAGACTGTATAAGTAACTTTCGATCGAAATAATTAATGAATCGAAGAAATTTAGAAACTATTTCAGCCAAATACTCAATAAACATTGACTATTTAGTAGTATATAGTTTATAAAGTCTACTTATGGTAATAAAAAGGACATATATAACTAGTTAAAACCAATGATATATACAATGATTTGGTCTGACCTGTTTCGAGATGCCTAACATCTCATCATTAGAGACGAAGTATCTCTCCTTTTGTATAACCAATATCAGCCTAGTGTACTTAAGCTAGGCACCAAACCAAAAAATTAACTTTTTTTTAAATAATGAAATGTTGTTCATTTACATTTACAAATTGCAATAAACTCTAACCGACTAAATTAAAATTTAAAGGGCTAAATAGACGTTTTAATTGGATATATTTCACGCGCTAGTTTCCAGAAAATGATTGGTCCTTTTTTCTACCACGAACAGATAGGCACCATACAGGATGGGGTTCTGCAGCGTATAGACGGATTTTCTTCGGGTGACCCTCAACCTCGCTTCTGGAACTACGAGCTGAGTGGAGGGGCTGTTCTCTACCTTTGTGAGGATGAACTTAAAGTGGATTGGTTGACCAGAAGGAACAGGTTCTATGGGGCGCGGAGCTACCAGAAATGAAGGGAAGCAACCGACCAAAGCCGTTCAAGGTCGCCTTCCCCACTATGGAAGTTTACACGAAGGGCGCTAAAATCTTTCTAAAAGGGCTAAGAACTTTCAACAGCGCGCTAAACACGCAATGTTAGTAAGGTTGAGGAACCAACTGTCATCCACAAGGCAATCAAGGAAGCTGGGCTTCGAGCTCAAATGGGCTTGGACAGGGGTATATTCAAGGTACTCCATGATCCTAGCTTGACGATCCCGAAGGCTAAGGAAGGCCAGGTTGGCCTCGTATCTGGAAATCTTCCAGGAACTAATGACTCGGAGGTCTCAGAAATGGAAGGTTAGGCTATGGGTTGCGGGAACTATGTAGTGGAGACACTCTCACGGAAAGCCTAAAAGGATTGCCTTATCGGACATTGATGGAGGATGTAACGAGGGGACCAGCTGGGGACACTGACAGGGCCAGTAGGATTTGTGTGATTTTCACCCCTACCACTGGAGATTGTTCGGCAGAGTGGGCTGGAAACCAAGTTCTTCCTACATAAGACGAGGATGAAGGTGCTATAAATTAATTTGCACCACTGCAACGTAGCATTTGTTCTGCAGAAGGTTTGCAAAGGGGTGCTTCGATGTCGCAGTCATACAGGAGCCTTTGGTGGTCAATGACAAGATACTTGGTCTCCAAGCGCCGGTGATATATTCTTTGACTATAATTCTGCTATTCGTAGTACTTGTCTTGCTTTCATTACATACCTTTAGGGATATTGCTACGGTCAAACACATCACCTCTTTTATAAACGGAGATGTGGAGTTGACTTAAGCATCAGCATACTTCCCATATGTCGATCCTCTTCCTCATCCCTCACAGGTGGTAACGAGTTTGGTCAACCACCGTGGGGGAACGAAGAAGAGGTTGGTCATCGGTTGTGATGCCAATGTTCACCACGACAGCTGGGGTAGCTCAGACTGCAATCACCGTGATAATGAGCTTGTGGCATATCTGGTTAGCTCCAAGCTCAAAATTCTTAACAGGAACAATGAACCAACTTTTGTTACAATCAACAGAAGCGAGGTTATTGATCTTACACTGTTTACAGAAAATGTTGCAGATACAATTACTGAATGGCATATGTCCAATGAAGCGTCTCTTTCGGATCATAGACACATGCTTTAATAATCTGGTTCAACCCTTAATGGCTCGGACTGAAATTCTCAATCCCAGACGTACAAATTGGTCTGGTTATAAAGAATATATAAACTTCTTCCTTAAGGAAGCAACATGCCATTATCGACTCTTAACACCGCAATTGTCTGGTGAAGACTACCAGCCAGCCAAGGCTAAATGTAGTTCCTTGGTGGAATAATGAGATTGTCAGACTTCGGAAAGAAACTAGGAGGCTTATTAACAAAGCTAAGAGGTTGGGAGGTTGGGTTGCTTATAAGTGGACCATCACTGCCTATCACAAAGCCATCCGTCATGCTAAAAAAAGCTTCGTGGAGGAACGTCAGGGATAACATATCAGATGTTTAAAGTACGGCCAAATTAATGAAAATTATGGCACACGATATTACTTAACATCTGGACTTCATAAGGTTGAAAGATGGTAGGTTCACTTCTTTTGGCAAGGCACATTAAATCACATGTTTGATGTGCACTTTCCAGACTTCAAACTCACGGAAAACTGTGTTTAAGGATTAAACGTACACAAAAGGAAGATTGTGCAGTGGCGAATAAGGTCATCTCGCATTTTAGAGTTATTTGCGTTATAAAATCATTTAAGCCCTATAAATCGCCAGGACCAGATGGGATATTTCCCATCCTGCTACAAGAGGGCATTGATACACTCTGCCTATTGCTGTTAAGGATCAATAGGGCTTGTATGGCCTTAGGGCATATACCAAGCACTTGGAAACTGTATCTCACCATATTAATTTCCAAGCCCGGTAAGTCAAGTTCTCTTGAAGCGAAGGTGTTTAGGACGATTAGTCTTAGCTCTTTTTTCTTAAAATTTTGGAAAAGCTGGTGGACAGTTTGATCAGAGAGGAGGTTATCTCTCAATCTTCTGCTCAGTTTTCCTATTAGAATAGAAAATCTACTGAGACCGCCCTTCATGACCTAAGCAACTGCCTCGAAAAGGTAAAAGAGTTCAAGGAATTCGCGTTAGCGGTTTTTCTTGATATCGAGGAGGCCTTTGATAAGGTCTTTAGCGCAGTCGTATTGAAGGCTGCCAAGAGATTTGGTATCAATGACACATTGTGTCTTTGGATGAAATCCACGTTGACAGAACAAAAAGTTATGTCCTCCCTACTCGGAGACTCCCTTATGATCTCCCCCAGCCTACCCACTGGGGGTTCTCTCTCCTCTGTTTTGGTGCCTGGTGGTGGATGAGCTGAATAGGTGGAGGGATGTTGCTGTTTCGGTAATGCCGATGATATTGCCATCATTGTCACTGGGAAATTCCCAATGACAAATAAGGATATAATGAGGAGAGCTCTGGCTTCAGTCGAATGCTGGTTCAAGGAGGTTAACCTCACAGTTCATCCTAGAAAGACAGTCCCGGTCCCATTTACTCGTAAAAGGATCCAGGGATCAATTAACGGTGTTTCCTCATTTGGAACTTACCTTGTGGAAAGCCCCGAGGTTAAATAATTCGCTCTCATCCTTGACGGCAAATTAACATTGAAACCACATCTTGACTATATTATCAAGAAGGGCAAAATGTTATTTTGGAGAATTAGAAGTACAGTCAGTAAATCCTGTGGCCTTAGTCCCAGAGTTGTAAACTGGCTGTATACTATGATCATCAGACCCATTCTGTCTTATGTAGCTGTGGTTTCGTTGTCAAGGGTTACTTTAAAAACCATGTAGTTCAAACTGCGCACCTTACAAAGGCTAGCTTGTGTTGGCATTACAGGAGCTATGAGAACAGCCACAAGTGCTTCTCTAGAAGTTCTCCTGAATATTCTTCCTCTTCATCTTTTCATAGAGGAAGCTGCTGCTTTTGGTGCCTAAAGGCTTAGTCAAAATGGATGGGTGAAGGCTAATAATAGCCACACCAAGATCTACCGAGATATTTCTAATCAGATACCGGTACTTAAGATGGGTTCTGACACTTTGGCTGCTAAATTACACTTAAATAAGACTTTTAAGATTAACTTCCAAAGCCGCACGTATTTTCCTAATATCTTCCTCTGTACCAGAAGTAAGGTTGTCTTTTTTAACGATGGGTGTTAGACCGATTTTGGTACAGGCGCGGGCATGAACTGACTTTGTAATAACTATGGTTTTTACGAAAGCCTGGGGGAACACGATACCGTTTTTCAAGCAAAAATCACTTCTATTTGCTCCGTCGCCGACTATTGTCTGAAAAGGAAGCATCGCGGCAAAGTGATCCAAATCTATACGAATAGCCAGGCCGCTCTTAATGCTCTTAACCAGTAAAGTATAACCTCTAAAATAGGTCTTAGCTGTTTAGATCTCGTTTTTGTTCTTGGGACGCACAATAAAGTTCAATTCTATTAGATAGCTGGTCATAAAGGACATCACGGGAACGAAAAGGCCCATATAAAATGTAATTTCAAACAAACTCTTGTCAAAGGACAAAATGTTTTTCCGTGAGATTTAGTTTCGCGCCCAATCGTGGCTCTACGACTGTTTTCACTCAAAAGCTTTGCTAATGTCGTTTTGAACACCAAGTGAAGATTGTAGATGGAGATTAAAGGAATTTAAAATATTTGCGTAAAACACTAATGATTAATTGTTAATTTGATTAAAATACAGTTTTGTATACAATGCAATACCGATATTTCAAAGATGTTTTATTATTGAATTTACTAATTGGTTATATTTCGAAAAAAAATTCTTAAGCCATAAACCAAATATTCACTAACTGGTGGAAGTTAAAATAAATATCTATTTAAATCGATCTGTTCGAACTTTTAGTAAGAATGTAATGAAGTTACTAAGAATATTTCAGCATAGCATTAACCCCTGTTACCATCCTCACAGCTTTTGTGGAGAAAGTTCGTCTGTATTTAAGGCACATTCAAGGTCATACCATATAGGAAACTTGAATGGGAAAGCAGACGAATTTAAGCTACAAAGGCTGCGAGGATGGGAATCAGAATTCTGTAGACCAATATTCTTAGTAACTTCAATACATTCTTGCTGTTAGTAGATTCAAGAAATGCATAACCTTAGTTCTTTCTTCCTGATAGATAAATAAATGACTGTGAAATATTATTAAATAAGAGTTAGTTTTATTATATTGTCTGATAAGCAGACCTGTAAAAAGTTTTTTCAAACCTAAAAAAAGATAAGACAAAAAAACAACAATTCACTCTCAAATCAAACCAATCCAACTAGTTTTAAAATTTGGTTCCATCACTGAAGCTGCGAAACGTGCCCAATTGCCGAGCAGCGCCGCCAAAAATCACTTTTAGGCCTGATACTTTCTTTCCACAAACTCGCGTAAAGCCGCGTATCTCAATGTAGAAATGTTTGTGCGAGTATAAAAATAAATAGAATACGACGTTTGCAAGTGGATACTCGCAGCGTTTAATTTAAGTGTAAAACGTTCTTATATAAGGGGCGGTTTATCTAATAGGTATTTCAAACTTAAGTCTAGGGGCCTGAAACTTTCCAAAAGCTACGGTGGTTAAACACAATTTTGCGCTGTAAATAAACCAATAGCTTATAGCAGTTGTGCAGTATCTAATAGGCTAAGTTAGCTTAAACCCGAGACGAGGTTAAAGCTCAAGCTAAGGTGTAATAATTAGTCCGCCACTGACTGAAATAAAGTCCAGCTTTAAGCCCGAGCGTCAAGGACCCTATAAAGATTAACTTGCAACTCCAGGCTTTTTCAATTTATTAAATCGATGAATCGCTTATAATGAATAACCAACATAGAAAACACAATGAATGCCATCTTTAGAATATACAGTAAAGCTCCAAGGAAGAATATAAAATTATAATCTGTTAATTAGTTTACAATGATGTAAGTCATCTGAAATTTTGCATTTATTCGTTGAAATGTTTTCGCTCCAATTTTTAGTTAAACTTGCATGATAAAATATTATGAAACCCTTACGAAAACGACATAATCCATTGTACATATTTGGTTCCAAATGAAAAAGAAACCCGAAATTTAATCAAGTTTTGTTTGAAGAAAATAATATTGGTAAAATTGAAATAATTATAAATATGGTTCGTTTTGCGAGAAATCTTATTTATGAATTATTTTTCATACTCCTAAAAATATCGCACGAAATCTTATTCTTATCACAAGAAATCTTATTCATATCAAAAGAAATCTTATTAATATTGTAATAAATTTGTATGATCTTGCAAGAAATCTATATGACCTTGCAAGAAATTATGTTTGTCTTGCAAAAACCTAGTAAGTTTTGAAAGATATACCATCAATTTGACGTCGCTATGATTTTTCAGTTATACTCACCCTGTGCGAGGAGATAATCTTTGTAAAAATATTCGCTTCTTCCGCCTGCTGCTATTGGCCATTTAATAGCATTGAACGTTTTTCTCAAATGGGAAAGTCGTGAAAGAGGGATATCTAATTTTTCTTTTAGTCACACTTTCGGTTATTTTATTATACATGTCGGTGGCTAGACTTTCCCGTATCACGTCAAAAGGAGAAGTTCGCGTGCTTTGGCGATGTTCAATTAGACAGTTTTCGTGCCCTTCAAAACTGGCAATGATTTACTGATATTCTAATGCTTGGGTAAACATTACAGTTTATTTTTTTCTAACGCAGAGAAAACATCGTAGCGAAATAGCGCTGTTGATTGAAAGGATCTAGTGATTTTATTTCGGAAATATGGGGGTATAGATTATCTTTCCAATTTTATCTATTATTTTGGTTTATACGCTTGTGAGTAATTATAAGTTTCTAAATTTCAGCTAGGTCCACGAGGTTAGGAATTTAAAAGGCTGGTAAAATAGGTAGGTTATCTACTTAAAAGATAATACCCGTTTAACGTTAGTCCGTAAGTAATATATTACTTAAGCGAACATTTGCAAAGTAGATTTTTACGCAATTCGGCTGGATTAAATTTTGTTTAGTTGGGTTAAAGTTAAGTTTCGTAAGTGTCGTATTTAAATTTTAAATATATTTTGATTCGACTAAGTATTGGTTAATGACGGCTTAGATTTAAATGGGACTGTTTTAAAATCATGGCATCGTTTTATTAGTAATCAGAGTAAAACCATTGAGAATTCCAGCACTTACTTCCAACATTATTTCATACTCAAAAGAATACTCAATTGAAATAAAGTTAAAGCTTTCTCTTTTTCTAAATGTTACATAAACTTTTCGACGATTGTCATCACAGAAAAAGCCTCCTATTATGCGTTGATGCAAAATCTGAATTTCCTTATTTGTTAAAAAAAAGTCACGAAAGATACGTGGAGAAAACAAAATTTTATCGGTAAAAAAAGAACTTGGAGGTAATTTACAACGTTCTTCTTATGAATTCCAAATTTGAAAACAGCTCCATAATTTTTTAAATAAGCCCTTCTTTTAGACTCAAGAATATTGGTAATTAGTAAAGATCAAAAATATATATAATAAGATTTAATTTAACTCGACGCTTGGCTGAGGAAGGACCGTGGTCCGAAAGCTCCCAAAGAAAAGATTTAAATAAATTATGTTTTTAAATAACTCCATGCAGTAGCAGTTCTTTTTAAAATATTTTTAACAATTTTCAATAAGTTTACCATGGAACAGAAATTAAATATTTATAAGATTTAATTTCGTTAATACTCCCGTAAATTTTTAA
The DNA here is from genome assembly GCF_980474605.1 of Leiobunum rupestre. NCBI lineage: Eukaryota > Metazoa > Arthropoda > Arachnida > Opiliones > Sclerosomatidae > Leiobunum > Leiobunum rupestre. Next base: position 20,218,731 of record NC_143385.1, on the reverse strand, counting down.
AAAATATTTGAGAAGTATCTGAAAGAGTTAAACTTGATTAATTTCAACAAATTTTATGACCATAATTTTAAAATTGTTAATGCATATCGAAATAATTTACACTTTAATTATTTTAACTAACCTGTTAACTCACACAACCGAACTAAATTAACAGAAATAGTAAAAATAAATAAAAATTAAGAATATTTTGTGGAATCGTTTATCTCGAAACATACTTTTGGGGCTCGTTTTAACCATACATAAATGAAAAGGTAATATTTTAAATATTTTTTCTTAAACAAACCTTTAAGTTTTACTTAAGGAAAATGGTATTTGAGCTTTTTAATTGTAGTTTAAATTGAACGAATATCGTCCAGATTAAGGGCGTAGTGTCATCCTTGATACTTAATACCAGATATTTCCTATTATTATTATTATTTTAAATTAATGAATAATTCCTTTTTATAAAATTTTGCTTAACAAAATGTCAGCATGCTAATATTAGGTTAAACAAAACAGATTCTTCCTCATGAATCGCCTACGTAAATCTAAATATTGTAAATCAAAATTTTCGCTCTCATAATTTAAAAGAATTGTTGAATTAGCTTGTTCATATTTTGTTTTATGTGAAAAGCTTCTTTCTTTACCCTAATAAGCACTTCAACAAAATTGCATTTGTTTAAACTTCCTTTACTTCAGTAACCTAGAAACGACAACCAACATGTAAGTGAAACAAAGCAACTAGGTTCGACATTCTCTTTATAAAATCCATGTTTCCTTATTCTGAAATTTTTTCAATGAAAAAACGGCGCGATGTAGAGCGAGAAATAAAATATTTGTTTGGCCTTACACGAGTTTAGTTGAAGTTGTCTGGTTTACCGATGGATCGTAGTTTAATTCTGGTACAGGCGCGGGGATGAACTGCCTTTCTTGTAACAATGGTTTAAACGAAAGCCTATGGGAATACGCTACCGTTTTCCACGCAGAAATCTCTGCTATCTGCTTCTGTGCCAACTACTGTTTGAAAAAGAAGCATCATGTGAAGGTTATCCAAATCTACTCGGATAGTCAGTCCGCTCTTAATGCTCTTAACCAGTAAAGTATAACCTCTAAAATGGGTCTTAGCTGTGTATATCTCCTTTTTGTTCTTGGGACGCACAAAAAAATTCCACTTTACTGGATTCCGGGTCATAAATGGCATCCGAGGAACGAAAACGCTGACGCCTCGACTAGGGAGGGTGCAAAGGCTGGGTTAAATGGGTCGGAACCTGCTGTAGTAATCTCACGTGAAATGGTACGCAGTCTGGTCTCCAAGTTTATTCCGGATCGTCAACTCAAGCTTTGGCTTGAGATGGATGGTCAAAGGCAGAGCAATGATCTAGTTTATTCTAGGCCCTTCTAGGCAGAGAGTAAAAGAGTTACTCTAACTCTCTATACTAAGACTATTATAAGATTGGTAGCTGGCCTACTAACAGGCCATTGTCAACTTATTAGACACTTATTAAGTCAGTGATGACCCTATTTGTAAGGTTTGTCTAACTGAGGAGGAAACTGTCTCTCACATTCTTTGTAGCTGTGACTATTATGTGGCTCAAAGGTTTGAGATTCTTGGTATGCACCATATGGAGACGCATGACTTCTTCAACATCCCGGCCAAGCGGATTCTTAACTTTGTGTCGGAAATCGGACTTTTCACTTGCTGTCCCAGGTTGGGGTTTGCACAATGAACACAGGTTCAAAGTGTGTGGCTTTCCACTCCTTTGAATAATAATTCACGATGTTTTCCGGTAAGTCTAATAATTTTAATTTATTTGAAGTAAATCAAATAATAAGTGTCAGTTTTCTTCCGAAACCAGGGGTACATCGAATTCTCAAAATAAATTTGAATAGATGAGCAAGTGAGAAAAAAACTTCAGGATCATATTTATTAGAATATTTCTCAACTCATAATTAAAGCATTTATTTTTAACATGATCGATTTTTAAGCGAGTTTTAGATTAATAATAATCATCTATGTGAACCTCAAGGCCTAGGTCAACAAGTGACTTGAGAAGACAATTATTGGTGGTCGGGTTAAATGGCGTAGGAGGGTGGTGGCAAGTCCTTCTGAGCTCCGGCAGGAAGTGGGTAAACACTATTGACTACGCGAGAGGCTGTAGAATTAAGGGTTCAAGCTTTATATTATCTTTGAATAGAATAACCACTTGATATTTTTTCAGACGAATTTACGTAGCTCAAACGAGCTACCTATCAAATTAAAACGTTTTTTGGTCATTTAATGGTAGATAGAATTTAATCGAATACTTGTCTGCTAACACTCACTTCTGCCTGTTTCTAAAGTAAAAAGCTTCAATCTCTTATTTCATTCACAGTAAACAGCAGTTCCCTTTAGCTATAAGCTTAAATATTAAAATAAATATAATTTTTTAAGAAAAATTTCGAAGTTGTGGAAAACAAATTAAAATTCACGAAATGTTACGATTTTTATTAATACGCTGAGATTTTCCGAATCACTAAAAAGCGCACGAAAGGTTTCGTTTGTGCAAACTCACCTAAAATGAGAGAGACGAGTGAGTTTATATTTAGAAGTAAAAAAAGCGTTCATATTCTTAGAGCACGATAATATTAGCTGCAAAATGTTTCTTAACCATTAAACCGCAGCTAATTATCGTGACCTTTGATCCGAGCACAATTAATATAAATCTGGGCCGTGGCGATAAAAAACGTCCTATAAGGGTCTGTTGCCGCTGCTGCATGGGAAAAATAAGAGATCGGAGATTCTTTTAAAACATTTCAAGGTTCATTCCTCTTGCATCGAAAAGAACGCGTCCGAAACGGAGCCCGCGGCCATCTTCCTACACTTGCCAAATTATGACGGGGCTGGTCGTCGGGGGGAAATGCGAAATATAACAAATTTTAACAGTTCATCTTTCATAAGCGAAAGACAAAAAAGTGCGCAAACCCAACGCAATACCAAAGAAAACGAGTATATCGAGCTTAATAATACCCTTGCGATTTACAAGCGACCTATATCAATATAACGCTCGCGTACTGGCAGCTTTCCCAAAAAGAAATCATTTAACGGTAAGCTTCTAGGGAACATAATTGCGGATAACCAGTTTCTTAGTCAATGATTTATTATTGTTTGTAAATACTGCGTACCGTAGAATTATATCAAACGCTTACTGCAGGCGTGATTTCTCAAGTGATGTGTAGTAAAGGAAATACCCGCGAGGATCACCGACAAAGAATGAGCGCGGTAGTAGTTACTTTAACGCCATCTGCTTTCTCTTCTATTAACTATTTTGCACTAATTTTTATAAAGTACACAAGTTATGCTACTGCTAGAAAACGTGTACATTAATATACCCAATCATGTAAAAGTGTGGATTGAATAGAATAAAGCTTTGTCTATACGTTTTCGGGGGAAGCTAAAGTTGTCTAAGAAAACGAGAGCCACCAATTGTCTAAAGGTAACAATGAACAGGGTTGAAAGGTAAAAAGAACCAACAGCGTTTGGAGAAACTAAAATACATTTATTTATTAAGTTAAACCGATACGCGGTACTTCGGCCGATAGGCCTTCAAGGCGAAGGTAGTTTGTCCGTTAGTTAGTCTTAACTTGTACCTTCGCCTTGAAGGCCTATCGGCCGAAGTACCGCGTATCGGTTTATCTTAATAAATGAATATATTTTAGTTTCCCCAACCATTGTTATTTCTTTTTTACCTCTCCAACCATGCTTAAAGTTGTCTAATATTAGAAGCTTATGATCTCCAAGATTGTAACTTAGTGAACACCTTTGACCTGTTCACGTTATCAAAAGTCTAGCTCTTTTACGTCATTTTACTGTGGTTACGTCATTGTTAATAGCATTAGCAATATAAAACCCCTTAATACGACACTTGTAGCGTGCTAAATAAATCAGTTATACGACTAGCAACTCTATAGCCCGAAAATTTAACCCTCTTTGTGATTTTTTTTAATTCATCCAAGTTTAGTCAGAGTTAGAATTTAGCCAATCACATAGTATTAAAAAAACTTCTGTTGCGTAACCATAATGCGTCTAAATACTCATTAAGCCTAAAAATTGAGGTATTCAAAGTCGCGCACCAAATTCCCGGAATATCACGTTGACGGAAGGAAGGTTAGAGTAGTTCATGGCGCTCCTAGAGAGGTGCGCTATTAAGAAAATTTTTAGGTGTCACTGTGAAGAAATAATGCAGTAAAAAAAATTCATAATGTTTTTATTCGCGGAACCAAGCTTGTATTTGTTTCTGTTTCGGGAGGATAATTATATACTGACGATTCGGTCATCTTAATGGGGGGGGGGGGGGGGAATTGTCACTTGGGTGTGCTTTCACATCTTCAGAAGACGAACGTTTAAGAAAACCAACTGCTTTGCTATTTTTTTCGGAGGAAAAAACTATTTTTTCGAGCACGAGTGAGATTTGGTGCGATGTTTAAAATCGTCATTTTCCCGAAGAAGAAATAAATATATTCCTAAAATAACTCTTTAAATATCCGCGGAACCCCCCAAAATCGCGAATCATTTTTTTTTGGGATGGATTTAATGTGGGGATACATTATTTTGATGTTAATAATGTAAATTTTATAAAATATTTTATATAATATAATATTTGATGTTGTTTTATTTGGAGATGCTTTGTTTTTTGATCGCGCTAACAAAGTGAGTGAGAAGAAAAATACCCGTTTAAGTTTTCATAGAACCATGAGACTATCAAGGCCTCCCTAATTTTGAAACGAATGGAGTTTTAACGTTAGGCTAAAGACTGACCAAACTGGCTTCATGTTTCCCCCTGGTGGTTAAAATACGAAACGTACGCACAAATCATCCAATGCATGCTACAGGAAACTGCTTCGTTGATGGCAAAAGGTAGTTTAGGTGGTAAGGGTGAGGGCGATTGGGTGCCTTGCTCTTTTTCTTCGCAGGTAGCGTAGATCCTAATTCTGATTTTCCCCGCACCTGTCTGGTGTGGAATACATGGGCCCTTTTGCCCAATTTAAACTTAGGGCGCCTTGATAGTCTTATAATAGAACGTTCTTCATATGATTTGCAATAAAATAACCACTTGTTTACGAAAGCTTTATGATAAGGTATTTCTAAAGTTTGAAATTTTATGTTTACTTATGCCAATAAACCATGTTATTTTCAATTTATTTTGGACTCTTTTTGTATCACACTTTAAAAAAAATAGATTTAATGGTATATTAAGGATCTAAAATGTGTAAGAAAACCATCTTGATTTTTTAATGTACACACCCTTAAGTGTTTTTTTTGTTCCAAATTTAAAACTGGAGTAGTTTCAACTTTAAAGGGAGCATTGTAGAACCTTTAAGGCAGTAGTTAAGTACTCTAAAATGATAATTTTAACACTTAATAGGGAGTATTGTCGAACCCTTAAGGGAGCAGTGTAACACCTTGAACAGAGTCGTTTAGTACCCTAAAAGGAGTGGTCTTGGACCCTAAAAGGAGTAGATAACAACCCTGTAGGGAGTATATTTATCCCACAAACGGTATAATAAAGGTACCCAAATGGAGGACAAAGCACCACAAGCAGTTAAAATAAACACCCTAAAAGGAAAAATGCTATTTTAGGTGTAGAATAACATCCTTTATAAACCTTTTATTATGTTAAATGTGAGACCAGATAAAAAAAACGTTTTAAGATTGAAAATAATTTTTTTTAAGAGTGGATAGTTTTGAATTTTCTTCTTCAAAGTGATCCAGATACTACTGGTTACAGTCTTTATTTCTGATGGGTATATGATCATTTTTTTTAAATACTGGTCGGTTTATTTTAAATTTGTAAAATAAAGGACGCTTTTAAAGAACCTTAGAATGGTCTAGAAATTCCGAAGGATTCATAAAAATATAGGAAGAATTATACACTATATTATGTTGCTAAAACGTTTTATATTTTATTTCAAATAATCCCAAGACCCCGAAAAAGTGATCTGAAAAATAATAAGTATACACTTAATAATTTTTCAAATGTTTTTTACTAATATCGTTGAGACACTTTTATAATTAAATGTAAATTTAAAATGGGATTCATGTGTCCTGACGCATTATGACTAGGGATTTTGGTAAATACCTTGGAAAATTAACATCATTTATTTTAAATAGAAATAGTAATAGTAACAATAAGATGCTCCAAATAAAGTTAAATAACTATATATTTATTGTTTATAAATAAAGATAGTAATCATTATCATAACTCAGCTCTTAGGCGAATGGTATACACAACACTAAACCCTTTAAAATACATTACTCCCGAAAAAAACAAATTGATTAAACAAACAATGAAACATTGATAAAATTTGTAACCGAATGACTGTCGGGTTTACCCAAAAACGTTATAAAACTCAAAGTGGAGATTAAAAGCGCGTGCTCGAAGATGAGTAAGTGTTAAATCGATGAGTAGATGAACAAAAGTCAGCCATCGAGTAAAATACCAAGAGAAGAACTGTCGGGCTTCCAAGAGCCAAATCGCTCGAGAAGCCAGTTTCTTATATGAAAGGATTTTGGGGAGATTCCGGTGAAACAGTTCGACTCTTCTATAGGTCACCCCCCGCGTTTTGTTTTTGGGTGAACAATGATAGTGTTGTCGATTGCAGGTTCACCGCGCATTTAACGAAGAGTCCTAATTCAGTTAGGGTCCCAGCTAAGTCATATTGTACGTTTATACACCGCTTTCAAACGTAAATGGATACGAATAATTAAAAACAACTGTTTCAGTATTCAGTTTCTATTATTAAAGAATTTAATCAATAGAGCGATTTGAAACTTTACTTTAAGTAGTGCACTATGAATTGACAACCACCAAATACGACGGCTCCTCAAGGATTCAAAAGTGTACTATTCTGAATACGAAACTTCTCTACAGTGTACATGAAATATCACCACCAGAATAGTGATTTAGTTTGATTTAGGGTAAAAAGGGGTACACTTTCTGTTAATGTCAAATAATGAATGGCCAAAAAACTGAAAAATAAATAATAATTTATTTATTTTTATATTTCCTGAAATAATAAGTTATCGATAATATCAGTTTATATTTATTTAAAATGAAGATTTTGACGCCTTTTTACGGAATATCTTATTTAAAATATAGATACAAATCTACAAAATCAGAGTGTTTCTATTTCAGGCTTTTCTTACATAAATCAATTAGATTTAAAAACTCTAAATCAGTTCATATCAAGTTATTGTGAAAAAATAAATTATTTAAATGGTATTTTATACTTTAATGTATATATGAAAGGCCTGTAAGTTATGTCATTTGAAAGCAAATCAAATTCCATATAGTTTCATTTTGAAATTAAGTCTATATAGGATTTTATTATTTTTACTTGTGCACTATCACTGCACTCCATTATAAAATACTAAGTCAAGAAAAACCAGTGTAAAACGTTTAAAAATCAATAAAATAAAAATCTCAATAAAACTACTGAATTAAATTTAAATGGAAATCAACTACCCAGCTCTAATAACTGGAATCGGACCTTTGATTCAAACTATGTGTAATCGATCAAGTAAAAAGAAATAAAAACGATCGAGCCATCAATTATTTTGGTGAAATCACTTCTTATTAAAGTAATAATGTTCTTTATAAGAGGTTAAACAAATCCATATTAATAATGTCATAATCAATAGTAATAAAATGTTACTAAAGTGTATTAACTTGTTTAATTTTTTAATCGTGTAGGTAGTAAAATAGTTTAATCTGTATTGGTTTTTGAATGTTCGGAAAAAATGCGATAAAAATCGAAATCAGTAAAATTCTTTGAATATTATTAGTAACATTAAGCAAGCGGTATTCATATGTACGGTACTCCATTATTTATATTAAATTTGGGCCTTGTTAACTGAAAATTAACAGAAGTTTTAAGTTGCAAAAGGGGTTTAATAGTTAGTATTACTTTGGTTATTATTTTTATCTGAGATTTCAACTTTGTGAAATTAAAGTCATTAGTAATATTTAGTTATTGGTAAAATATAGATAAACATTCCTAAAGCAACTCATCTGTCAGTTCTTTATTAATATTTAATTTATGTTCTTCTAAATGCAAGTCAATAAAATATTTAGCAATTAGAAGCCGGGGTAAAAATGGGTTTATAGTGGGTAGCCAATCGGGTACTTGGTACTCCTTTTCTCATATTTTAATTATGTTATTCTAAAAGCGAGTAAATTTTAATATTTATCAATCGATTATCAGGTGTTAGAAACGTTTTCATAAGTTACTTCTTTAATCACATTTAATTTCAATTCTCGTAAACGCAAAACAAAGGAATGGTTAAACGTAAGAACGAGAAACTTAGAATTCTTATGGACACGCGTCGCGGGGATGGGCCGGTTTCTAACTTCGTGCGTGCCGTAGGCGATCGCCGTCTTTTCCATAAGCATTCTCAGATTGCTCTCCAAGAGAGGAATTAGCTGATCTATAAGCACTCGGCGTGCGGGGCTCGAAATGAAATGGTCAGCGCCGCAGCGCCCTATACGGTATCACGTAACTTCACGATGACACAACCACAATGATTCTAAATACATCTTGATAGACAGGCTTATTAGGTGGTATAGGTATGACGACCATGCCTTGTACGCCGCTCTCTTTGGGGCTAATATTATCTCAGCTTTCATGCGGAGATAAAACGGACCTTTGACGGAGACGAGCTAGATGCTCTGTTCGCGCTCAATATCCCCGGGCTATAATCAGTGAGTGATGCGGGAACGGTCAAAAAACTCACGCGAAGTGATCCATCTTGTCTCGAATAACAACAACTCATCTTCTTCTCCTTTTTACGTCCGCGCGGCCACAAACAGAAAGAGAGATTCGAACGGCCATTCTTCCTTGGCGGCACGTTCAGACTCCCACTGCAAACGGTCCACGGATTCATCTGGTCCACGGATACGTTCAGCGCGCGCTTTCACCTAACCTCGCTGCCCAGGGAACAGCTCGCCTCTCTTCCAAAATATTCTTTTCTTTCCGAAATCAGATTTTCACATATATACTCGTTTCCGACGTGGATCTCTTTGCGAATACATTAGGACGGACAATTACTTGGCGTGGCTCCGCGAAATGTTATACGCCCGCTTTTTACCAATGGCGACTGCTAATGAGATTCGCTTCTTAGTTAATACATCATATCATATGAATCATTTTACAATTGAGATAGATAAAATAACTGTAACGATTGTATTGGCCAAGATACAGTAGTTTCAATTAAAACTTTAATGGTCATGATTACAAATCACTTAACATTTGAATCGATTTATCATACTTTTTCATAGTGTTGTGATTATGATTAGGAAAATTATTTCTACTTTCATATATTTTAATGAATTTTCATGTAAATCAAATAATTTTAATTTTTAATTTTTAATTCCTGACTTAGTTTTACAATTTTTCATCTAAATAGCAATGAAGCCCAGCTGCCTGTTTGAAAGACATAAAAAGTCGCTAGATGGCTGATAATTTTTATATTTAATTATTTACTACAACGGAACCAGAAAAGTTCTTAAAAAGGATGAACTATTTTGCACGTTTAATACCAAAACGCTTACTAATCTTTTTGTGTGGCTTGGTTAGAATTTGGGTTAGGAGGGCCACGCCATCGACTAATATACAAATTAGTTCAAACATTAATTCAGGAGGGGGAGATCCTTCCACCCTTTGCCCCCATTTGGTGTTAGCTACGTTATTTCTCAATTATTTACCGTTTTAAGTCAATATTTAACTACAAAAGCTCCCTATTTAACATTATAAATAATACATAATTTTGTAAATCTGAACCAAAATATCAAACACATGCTAGGTTGTTTTATAACAGCACCTATTTTAATTTTTAACTCCCAATTTTTTAATAATGCGAAGATTTCCACAAAATACTAAACACGTGCTCAATATAAACCAAGGACGTAAGGCGTACTCTGGGAATATAATTTTACGAAAAATAAAAAACATATAATAATAGAAATATAGAAACCTCCCGCGAAATGCCTTTTAAAAAATATTCCGCGGGTAATGTATTAATTTCCAAATCCTATTACGTGAAATACTTTGTTTGTTTTCCGTATAATTTAATCAGATCTGAGACTCTAACATCTAGCGGGGACTTCATTTGTAAAAAAATAATTGAAGGTACTCAATTCAAAAACATGTGTCGCCGGGTGACCACATCAAACCCTCCATCTTTTTATAGGAAAAATAGGAAATATTTTGCATTTTATACGAAATATAGGTAATTATAGGAAAGTTCAGTTGAATGTATAGGAAATTATGGGAATAATTTTAATAAAGATAAAACAAATGCTTTTAAAGGAACTTTGGTTGAACAAAAGTATTAGTTTAAGGGGGAATAATACAGTAAAAGCATCTTTTTCGTTCAAGCTGAACGTTTCTGTTTTAACAATTACATAACTGAATTATATTTTTCTTATTAGGCTGAACCTTCCTCTAGTGCTTAGAATAGTTTTGATAATTCTAATATTAATAGTTCAAGAGATATAAGGTCCTAACTAAAGGGTAGTTCGGGTACTTGCCCAACTTGTTTAGCTCCGGGGGTACGAATTAAAACGTAATAACTTAATTAATTTAAAATTTAAAATTGTAAAAATTATTTAAGTCACTAAACAAGAGGCTGTTCTACACTTAGTTATTAATTTTATAAGTTAAAATACAAAATTGAAAGAGTAGACAATGGCCACAGTAGTTTTCAGACCTCGTGACTAGATAAATAAATTAAAGTGATATTACATAGTAATTTTAAATCACCAGCCAGCAGTATCAAAGCCAATGAGCACCTTCTATCGAGCTTTAAAAATGTATTGAAATCAAAACGCGAAATACGAAAAATGTATCGAAAAATAGGAAATATTATAAAAATGTTATAAGAAGATAATCGAAATAAACGAAAAAAATATTTAAAGAAAGAGAGGTCACCCTGCTGTCATTTTAATTTGTTTGATTTGGGAGGAATAGTTTCGCAATTCTCTGGGTAGAAGCACCACTTTCTGCCTTTTGATGAAAAGGGGTCATGATTTTATTTCAGTATTTTATGGGTCCAAGGTTGGATAAATGAATTACGAATGTACTCAAATTTTTTGAAAATTAGTTTTGGAGTCTATCATTGCGCTTTTTGATATAAATTGTAATTATCTAATGTAATATATAAAAATATTGCATCACAACATAAAAAAAAATTACTAAACGTTTACTTATTTCCTTGCCAAGGTGTTTTACATTGTTAGTGAAGTGCACCACAAATAATAAATAAATATTAATACACACTTATGGGCAATAAATGCATTTTTATTACAACCTTTATAGAGTGAAATATTTATGTCTTCCATGGAGAGCCAAATTAATAGTTTTCTAGTCTAAACTCAGAAATTTCTATCTTTCTCATTGACTATAGAATAATTAATTAATTTATTATCTAAAGTATCCTTCAAATGTTTTTGTGTATGAGTGTAATTAATGTCATCCACGAAAATGTATAGTAGAAAATTCATTGAATTAGATTAAAATAATATAGCTCCTACATATCTCCCTCGTATTCATGTTAGTTGCTAGAATCATGTACCATCGCCGATTTCCTCTTTTCTTTAACTTTCTATAAACGTATAGTGCCCCGAAAGTACATAATAAAATATGTATTAAAAAATGTTGTAACACAAAACATGGTTTTAAATAAAAAACATAGCTATGTCGAGAAACACGCTTTTAAAATATGTCTTGATTTGGTGATAAATTTATTTTCATTGCTAAAAGTCTCAAGCATTCTTCTTCTATTTTGGCCTATTCATAACTAGTGCTCGGATTTCGATTAATTTTTATCCATGAATAAAATAAGCTCGGCGATATTTAAATAATATTTATTTAAATAACCAATAGTTGAATAAAAATTGTAAAATGTTAAAATAATCGAGAGTGAATAAGCCTATTATTTAAATAAATGCCACTTTTATTCAAAAAAAATGCTTGGTTGCGTAAAAAAACATAATTTAATAAGTTAAAATGACATTCTTTTTACCAACGTTTTTTAAATAAATCGTAAAATTTGTGGATAATGAAAAAACAATTACGAGCACTATTCATAACGATTAATTACGTTGCAACATAACAAACACTGAAAACACTAGATTTAAGTTAATTTTAAAAATGCAATTATGGCTGCAAAGCACATCTCAATAATGAATAACATCTAAAAGTCCAATTTTCATAATAAATGTCAACTAGATGATGCCAATTAATTTTAATTCTTACCTTAAATATTTGCTGAAATCAAATTGACTTAAAGTAGCCAGCCCTGATCATTATACGTATTTCGTCTTCAGAATTTGTTATCCAACTTATTGTACAAGTAACATAACTAGGCCAATCAACATAAGCAGTATAAAGCGATTAAAATACTTATCTTTAAAACACAAAGCATTTATTTATAAAATGTATAGTTAAATTCGCTATTAAATATAATAGTCTATTTAAAATGAATGTACAATGGACAATCTTTACATGAGCGCCGGAAAGTCCAATACTCAAGGTTTGAATTAAATTCAAAGGCTTCGTAAATTTACAGGATATTTTATGTTATTTTTACGAATACTTAATGACACCAGAAATTTCTACCGAAACTAAGTTGGTATAATTTCCAAAAAAAACATGTTTCGAGATTTAAACATTACCAGAACAGCGATATTAATACCTCTTGCCTAAGATATATATTACATACATCTGATTACAGCAATATATTTCTAAAAACGGCTATATATACTTCTTACATATTTCCCTATCTTTGCCAAGCCTTAAAAAGAAAACGAAAAAATCTCCGGTTTAGAGAGAAAATCAAATAATTACTCGAATTTGTAAGAAGAACGCATTAGAAGAAATGCCATTTCAGATTTCGCTAATTCCAATAAATAAGCCAATGAGTGCCGTGCTATATTCATGGGCGGGAGAGAAGATATATCCTGAAACTTGTATAATTTAATGAGATAGAAATTACACCTTAAGGTTTTTTCATTTATATTTAAGATAATGTCATGGGAATGTGATTTCTTCCCCAATCATAATTGCTCGTAATGTAAATTTTATGCGGCGGTCGTCCAATGGAATTCCGACGCTATTAAAGGTTTCATCTCCATTTTGAAGAATGTATTTGAACGAAACATTATTTGAATTGTTGTAAAATTCTGGGCAAAAATAATTCCCAATATTTTTTGCCAATTCTGCGAAACGAAAGAAACACCAATTGGGGTTTTATTCTATGGCCTGCTAGGTTGGTTGCGCTCGATTTGTAAGTCTCTACGATGACCAAACGAAATTGCAGAAATTGCTTTAAAAAGCTGTGAGCAAAAATGGGCTCAAACGAATTCGACTCGAACCGAAAAATACATCCTAATTTGTGTGATATCTGATCGAATCAGAATTAATAAAATTTGACTTTAGTCCGATTAAATTAAATTAATTGTTCCAAGCTGAATTGAAATAGATGTGTCTTACTTCCAGTTTATCTCAATTTCGATATTGTATCAAGTCGTTTTCTTAAGACAGCGACAAACAATAATTTAAAATTTTTGATAAATGAAGTTCGGACATTTTAAGTAAGAAAAATATTAAAATTTTATCTAAATTTGACTCTTTCTATTCTTCATATGCACAAGTTTTCTATGCTTGCTTGATTTTGAGTTTCACAGATAATCTGACAATGCCTTACTAAAAGAAGATATTCTGTCCGTATAATATAGTATAACACAATATAATTTATACGTTTTTCTTCAATAGAAGGAAAAAACTCATTATGCGAACATTTAATTTAGAAAGATATGGTAACTATTATATCATTGAAGGGCAACATTGTTTATTTTCCACGAATTAAAGAATTGTAAGTAAAATAAATTTTTGGTTAGTAGGGAAAATTAATCAAGTTGCAATCTTTACTTTTATAAACGATTTGCCCTTATTGAATTTTTCTTTTACGAAAATAAAAGTATTTCATTCTGCAGCAATTTGTATAACAGTTTTCTTAAGAAAAAACCAAATATATACATATGCTGAATAATTTTTTTCGGTTTTCTTAAAAGAAATAAGCATATAGGATAATACGGATAAGTATGTCAATTAAACCGCGTGTTCCTTGGGGCCTATTTTGTCAAAAATGTCCCATGAACATTGGTCCTAAAATGCTTTGTTTCCGAGTTTTAGGCCAGCAAAAACAGGGCCCTAACCCAATTGTTTCCATTTCTTATTAATTTTATTTCACGATGGAACGATAAAAACAATAGCAAATGCCAAAAGTGCATTAGTGAACTAGCATAAGTGTGCTAAATCCTACATTGATTTTATTAATGCCAAGTTCCATTATTTCAAAAAATCGAGCTTAATCGCCACTGTCAAACATTTTAAAAAATTGGGAAATTAGCAGTTTGCACGAGGCGAATGCCAATTCCAAGTATTTAGTCCGATGGAAGCGGGATATTGCATCTCATTTTGCAAAGCACACAAGAGCGAAATACGAGGGTTAAGTTAACTGGTGAAAACGTGGAATGGTACTGATACAGTTCGATTTGCGTAAAGCCAGACCATTAATCCTAGGTGACAGAAGAAAAAAAACTAACTATACCACACCAAACGTTTTTGTCTAAGCTGTACTAAATGAGACCTGACGCTAGTTGTGTGATATTTAACTTTTTCTCTTCTGAACGCATTAGGTCAGGGGAATAAATTTCAAATTCGTTAAAATACTTTTGGATAGTTAGCGAGGAAATTAAGACTTTGTTTTTTACTATTAAAGGTAGGGTGCTTTTTAAAGAACAAAATAAAGCGCTGGATCGATAATTCATTATTTTCTAAGTATGGCACATTTTACTAATTCTGAGTGCGCAAATATGCAACTTATGTACGGGTTTGTTCAGGAAAATAGTGTAGAAGCCGAAAGATTGTACCGAGTTCAACCATGATAGACTCGTGAGAGGGTACCAGAAGACCTTGAGAATCAGGTACTTACACAAATTTGATTCAACTGGTTTTTGTTTAAAACATTGTATTTGATATGATTCGTCTTACCTTTTAGTTAGGTAAATTACTTTACCAATAATAATTTGAGTTTATCCGGCAAGTTTGAGACTATTGGGTGTAAATATAGTTTGGCGAATTCTGAATGGTCATCAATTTCACCCGTATCACCTTCAAAAGGTTCAAGCTTCGAACGACGCAGATTATCCTAGGTGAGTTGACTTTTCTCAGTTGTTTGTTGACAAAGGAGGTCATGACCATAATTTCTCAAATATTCTGTTAATAGCCGATTTTTCACGTGACGGTATACTCAACTTGCGCAACCAGTCAGCAGTGGGGTAAAAATAACCCCCGTGGGCCTAGTGTTAGATCCCATCAATTGCAGGCTAGCCTCAATGTTTGGTGTCGTATTGTTGGTGAACATTTAGCTGGTTCCTAATTCTTTTGGTTTGGGTTAAATGATCAGACATGCTTACAATGTCTGCCAAATAATTGTTCCGAGCTAGTCGAAGATGTGCCGTTAGAAACGAGAAGGCGATGGTGTTTTCTGTTCGATGGATCTCCACCCCAATTTAGCCGAGACATAAGAGCTCATTTTGTGGCAACCATTCCTTTAAGGTGCATAAGTTTTAGTGGACCAGTTGTGTGGCTAGCATGATCTCCTTATTAAAAACCATGCGACTTTTTTCTCTGGGGCTATCTTAAAAACTAAGTTAACAAGACTGAAGTTCGGGACGTTGATGACCTCCGAAAACGCCATATAGATGGTATTGAATCTATCCGCAACACAGTTGGATTCATTGAAAGAGTTCGAGCTCGTTTCTGTATTAGAGTGGGATGTAGTCACTTTGAACAATGTTTTTATTTTTTTAAATAAAACAGAAAATTGCATTTGTAACTTCAATTCTTATTAATTTACATTTACGTATATTTTTTAAACTTGATCTTAGTGGAATTAAATCCATTTTAGGGCTTATGGCACTAAATACTGAAGTCTATTACTGACATTAGTTGTGATCATTATCGTTTCACTATTAAAAAACCATTTATTAATTAATGGAAGCAAATGTAAGCATTTGCGAGTACCACTTCGTGTCTTTAACAGTAAAGATACCATCCCGTTTCCTTAACACTCGTATATCACTCTTGTGTGCTTTCTTAAATAAGAAGCCCTATCCCAGCATCCATCGGGGAAAATACTTTGAGTTTGCACCTCCCTCGTACAAGTTGCTTCTTTCCAAAATTTCTGACCATATTTAACAGTGTCGATTTAACTCTATACTTTGAAACAATTGGAATTTGACATTAATAAAATAACTGTGGGGTTTAGCCCACTTCTGCTAGTTTAGTAATGACATTTTGGCATTTGCTTTTATATTTATGTTTTCACCGTTATATAACCAATGAATAATTATAGAAAACAATTGGGTTCAAGGCAGCTACCAAACTTCGCATAACTGCCTATTTCGTTATTTTGTGAGCCTAAAGTCTCGATCAAAGCCTTTTAGGACCCATGTTCATGGGACACTTTTTACTAATTAGAACCCCCTTAAATTTATGAAAAACTTACCCGTAACACCCTGTAAAGTCTAATAAAGTCGAGATTAGATTTAATTTATTTTCATATTAAAAATGAAAATTTAATCACACAATTTACTTCAAGTAAAATTTTAGTTTAAAAAATTAAAGAATAAATGTTTAGAGAATAAAATAAAATTCAATGAACGTAAAATTAGGGCTCACATAATTGTGGCAGCTCCCTGTTTTCCACATGTTAAATTTTTAATGAGTGCCAATACATTTTTAACGGACAACGCTTGCTATTTGCATCGTCGTCATTGTGAACACGTACACCGAAACGTGCTGAAACATAGAATCTATACTAGATAATTGGTTTTCAAATTGCGTATTTTATTTTTATACTCGCTTATCGTTTGTTTATTCCACACATAGCAAAAAGGATTAATTTAAACTAACTTACAAACTTATGGCCAACAGCTATAGGTCTATGTAAATACATTTTGAAATAAGTATGTGGCTGTACCTTCACCATATCAATTTTACATAATTCCATAAGTAATTATTTCATCTTACTGGCACTTATGAAAAATAATCATAGCTTATAAAGAAACATATTTAAACATGTATATAACTTTAATATCTTTACTGAGAATCACTTGGGTACTTTATCTGGTTTTATTCTCGAGCTATCGCGAATTTGAAAGCGCAGCTGACAATTTCTAATCGCATTGAAATTCGAGGTTAAAGATCGGTTGTTACTACACAAGATCAAATATCTCGATTGTGTGTCGTGGCCATATTATCGTTCCTCGCTCTTACTCCCTCAAACCGCGAAAGAAACAGAGACAATAAAGCAGCGCTTTCTCCTCTCTCACAATGTTGGCCGTTTCCTCGTCGCTGTTGTTGTTGGCCGCTCTGGGCGTCTCCGTTTCCCATGTACACGCCGTCCAGTTTCAAGATTGCGGTAAGATCATTTTGAGCTCTTTATAATGACGTTATTTAAATTGTGAATACAGCAAAACAATAGTAATAGAACCGATGATTTTAATAAGAAAAAACTAAGTTTTTCTTGACGGTAACAAAATTATGACAAATAAATAGAAGAATTAATATAATTTTTAACACGTGCAAAATTAACACGCTAAAAGGAACAAGACTTTAAAATACAAAATAATTAGCCAAAAGGAGATTGAAAAAGGGCTTCAAAGCACAGGGGTTTATAATCAAACGTTGCCTTAACAAAATAAATCAATTATTTTTTATTAATTAATTATGTTGTTTAGGCAAATTAGAACCTCCTTATCTTATTAGCTTTAGCATACCACAAATATTTGGTAAGGTTTTTGAAATCTATGTTTTTTTATAAATTAAGTAAGTATATGTTGAAACATCTTACGTGTATAAGAAAAAAGTTTTCTGATAAATTATTTCTAACAGCTAGATTTTAAATTTAAAATGAGTCTTTAAACCATTAATTAATTAAGACTTAAGCATTTAAATGTTTTTCATAGACCACTCTCTTTTTAACAATAAAACTTTATTATTAGTTTATATAACTTCCGAAATACTTTGGCCTCTACGCTATTCGAATGAATCATGTTCTTTCACAGACTTCAAACACTTTTTAATAGAAGCAAATTTCCCGCCGAACTTCTGACAAATATCACCGCATCACGGCTTAAAAATTTAATTATTCGGATTAACGATACAAATTGTAAGTTTTACACGTTCTAAAAATATTTACTTTATTTATCAAGCATGGTTTAATTTATAAATAACTATTTAATATCACGGATTAGCTTGATATTCTAAATTCAAATACGAAATAAGTTTTAATAAAACAGTTAATTTATTAACTGAACTTTTGTTCCATATTAGTGTCATACAATTTATTAAGTCTCACTTAAACTAAACATAACTTAAAAGCGAAAAATTGATCAGACGTGATTTCCGGCAGAAGTCAAAAAGTTCTTGCTGTTGGGGTTTGTCGCAACTAACCGTGATTTCCAAAACGGTTTAATGATAACATAATACTTTGTATCATTCTGATAGTAACTTAAACTATACTTTCAATTTATTATCACTATAAATGATCCGAAAGTAACTAATACAGTTGATAAAGAGGCACCTGTGAATTGCGTAAAAATACTCACGTGAAAAGATTGTCACCTGAATATTGAATAAAAATACACACGTTAAAGAAAGGTTGCTTTATATTTAAAAAAAATTCTTACAAACCTTATCTTAAATTTTGCAATTGAAAACAGATGGTTCTTCCTTCTGTGTAATCGCTTTTAAAGTGGAATTTGTGTTTTCAAGAAATACTTAACAATTTTTTTACAGTTTTAAATATTAGAACAAAAATGATTTTACCAAAGCAGTTAAAAGGCAGATTTAAGAGAGGGGAGTAATTTGGTACGTAAAAAGGATATTGATGAAATTTTCGATTTAGAGATATTTTTATTGGAAAAAATTAAAAAGGGTATATTTTAATTCATTTCATAATGTTTGAAAATACTTGTTGCTATTTTCGTCATCTTTTCGTAAATTGATATACATATTTTTATTTAAACACTTTGCTTAAATTTGAGCATTGAAACCGTAATAGCAGTAGTTAATGAACCGAAGTTATCGGTAAGTAGTAGTGCTAAAACAAGAAGCATTTGCGGCACCTCTTTCTCACCTTGTACGCCCTGCTTCTTTGCGAAGTCTATAAAAGTTTATACTCGCTACCCGTGACAATAGGGGAAAGAGCAAAAGAGAGGATGACAATCGCCACCACAGCGAAGAAGGTTTATAAATTTAAACCTATCCTATATCTTTCATTAGTGCTCGGCACTCGATTAATTTATATCCATGAATAAAATAAGCTCGGCGATATTTAAATAATATTTCTTTAAATAAACAATAGTTGAATAAAAATTAGAAAATGTTTAAATAATCGAAAGTGGATACGCCTATTATTTAAACAAAACAAACAATTATTTAAATAAATACCACTTTTATTCAAATAAATGCTTGGTTGCGTAAAAAAACATAATTAAATAAGTTAAAATTATATTCTTTTTAAAAACGTTTTTTAAATAAATCGGAAAATTTGTGGATAATGAATAAACAATTCCTCGCTATCTTTGGTTCATTAACTGCTGGTAATAGTAAAGTGATAAAAAATGAATTGTTAAGGATTACGTGTGTATATTCAAGATTAATATTTTTGAGAATTTATTCAGAAATTACCAAAAACTGTCCGTACGCCCTCTTTTTGTGATCTTCGAAGATTAGATAGGAAACCTGTATGCATAAGACGCCAATTTTATATTATTGAAAGCTTATATTGGGCCCTGTTGTGAACTTGTGGTCAGAGACCACATGTTAGCAAGCTTTGGTTGTGGTTTACTTTCGGGGAGTCGTCTGCTACACTGTCGTTACCCATTTGTAGACTTTCCTGCAATTTTGCCCGTATTATTGTTTAATCCGTTGCGTCTGGGAGGCATAGAATGTGTATGGCCATGTGAGGACAACCACCAATCCCCCAACGGGTGGTTGTTATACTTCCGCCTCGGGTGTCTCATCCATAGGGCCTATCCCCAAGTATCACCCTGTTTGCGTGGTCGAAACACATATCTAACCTCTGATTAATCAAGTTGAACGAGCGGACTAAATGAAGCCCCACACATGGTAATCGCCAAAATTTTGTGTAATAAGTATTTAACTTCTGAATAGTTTTAATAACAAAATTGTCATTGGTGTTTTATTTATTTAATTAAAACTGTGCATAAACATAAAATAAATTAAACGATTAAGGAGTTTGCAACGTTTCATGTTAGTTAATTTTCATCCATAAGTTTAATTGATAAATTATGAAACATAACTACATTTAAATGTAGAAATGTGTTGAAGTTAAATGAAGTTGCAAAGCTAATTTTAAACGTCTAGCATGTTTATTAATTTTATTTAGTTTCCATCTCATCTTTTAAATAAATTTAATTTTCTAATACAAATTAAAAGTTGTTATTAAAGAAGAGTTTTTTTTTAAATTAGACATTTTTGTATTTTACTAGATATCTGAAGCTTTGAGTTAAGTTTTCATTGCTTTCTTTTCCTTTAAAGCTAAAACGTGATAATGAATTAATTTTCTATGAAGAGTTCGTGTATGTTTATAATTTTGGATGCTTGATATTGTATAAAAAAATTAACTTGAAAAAGATTTATTGGCTTCCTAGATGTAACTTAGAAATTCATTCTTTTACCAAAAACGTTGAATCACAAATCTTATTTACTCATAAATATTAGACTCTTTTAGTTTATATATAATAGATTTAGTAATTTAGTTAAATGCTGTTATTTATCACGTAATCCTTTACAATTTTATAGTTTATCAATTAACTAATACGATTTAAATTCCCAATTTTATATATATATTCATATATATTTATAATATATACATATATATTTATAATATATACATATACATTTATAATAAATACATATATATTTATAATAAATACATATATATTTATAATATATACACATATATTTATAATATATACATTAACATTTATAATAAATACACATATATAATATATACATATATATTTATAATATATACATATATATTTATAATATATACACATATATTTATAATATATACATATACATTTATAATAAATACTCATATATATAATATATACATATATATTTATAATATATACATATATATTTATAATATATACATATATATTTATAATATATACATATAAATTTTTAATATATACATTTCCATCGGATAAATAGGTATATCAATTTTCTAAAAGGTGACGAAGATTGACATTTTTATGAAATAAACTAAAACCTAATAACTAACTAAAAGATATTTATTAGGGAAAAATTTAAAAAAGTATATCTTAATCGAAAATATCATTAATATCTGACCCTTTATCGGAGCCAACTTATACCCCCCTCTCTTAAATCTGCCTTTAATCTGCTTTGATAAAAACATTTTTGTTTAAATATCTGCCCCTTTAAAGGGACTGCAAAGTCACGAGCAATCACAATAACAATGATCGATACATCACTAATCGCTAAGAAGGTACAGTAATACCATTACAGATCGGAAAAAGTGGCATTGTAAAAATCGTTATTAAATGAGGCCTTCCTTAAAATAACGCGGCCTTCTTGTTTACTGGTTTTCCATATTTCTACAATGCTTCCCAGCTCTCTCATTAAAGAGAGCTATAGTGAATTCGTCCATACGTTTGATTGCACTATCTCAGGAACAAGTTGGTTAGTCGAAGCGAATCTATTAAAAGAACTGAAGAGACCTACCTGACTAATTTTTTATAATTATAATTATTTAGATTAAAAAAGTTCAGGCTCTACCGTTCACTGTGATTTGCCACTGAAGGGCTATTTTTCTTCATTTATGGATTCTGGTCATTTTCCGAAAACTTCTATTTGTCGGGCCACTTGTAATTTTCTGCCTCTCCAGTAATCTGCTTCATGTAGTTTTAATGTTTTCGCTTGCATCTAGTAATTGTTGTCCACACCTGTAAGTCTTTTCTGGTTATTAATAATAATAAAAATAATAATAATAATAATCAGCTAGGCTAATACCCAAGCCACCAACTTAGGCCTAGGTCATCAAGCGACTTTTAATTCTTTTAAATCAGGTGGCCAGGTTAAATTGCGTAGGAGGGTGGTTGAAAGCCCTTTATGCCCCGCCAGCCGACAGCTAATTATCGTTTGATTTAATAGTTATTATGCGGGTTGAGCTCACTGAATTATCGTATTAGTTCTATGAAAAACAACCACTGCATTAATAAACATTTTAAATAATAATATAAAGTTATTATTAAAATCTTACATTTTTCAACTAATATTATTATGAAAAGTATTCCGTTTTTAGTTGTGACTAATACCTTAATTTGATATTAGTTACGTCTTTAACCCCACGATCCTTTTTATTTCGGTGGGTTTTGGAACCCTACCAACGGGCAGAGTTAATAATTAACCTTTGGTCATACGTTTGGTTACTTATGATATTGATAACGCTAATTCCGTTGCATTCTAACTAAAATTAGTAAACATTTTAGCTGATTAATTAACAAATTTTATTTCTCCCTTTGAATGCTTTCCCCATATAGTCCATGAGCCAGACACTTTTTCAGGCTCAGGTGGTACCTAACGAAACTTTTAGGGTTGATAGATGATGTCATGAAAAAGACATATTTCAATTATGCACTCTAAAATCGGTAGCTTTTCAAGATTGTGGCCACGCAACAACAATATCTAAGGTTCACCTTGTCCGAATTTGCTGTTCTATACGTCACGTACTAGCTCTTTGAATGCGCTACATCATACAGCAGTATGAATTCGCTATGTGAAGTAGTTTTGAAGACATGCCCAATTTACGGTGACACCACCCGTTTCAATATGAACATTTCCAGTCGCTTTTCAAAGTTAATACTACAAAGAATTGTCAACGTATTATTCATAGAAATTAAGCCAATAGAACCGGAGATATAATAAATATCATGCGATTTTTAATTAAAACAAGTTGGTTAAGACCCACATAAAAGTAATCAAATTTAAAAGAAATAATACTTTCAAAGAATCTTTTTTAGAAACCAAGTTAAGTAAATCGAGTTACCTAACTATACTGGAATATTAGCTTTCTTTGTGCTTTCGCCGCCATTTTGAAAAATGGCCGCTGGTTCGTAAGATATTATATTTTGATAAGTAGTTAATTTTTTAAATAGGATTTTGAAGCAGGAATGTTCAGTTGCTAGACTATTTGAATTGGTACAAAAACTTTAGACCAATATTAACTTTTACCATAACATAATAATAATAAGCCCCAAAACGATTAATTATAAATGAAAAGTTAATTAAGCTAAAAATATGTAATGTTCTTTTTCAAGTTATAAACCAAAATTTGTACAAAACGTAATATTAATTATTTATATTTTGTCTTCGCTATCTGTGTCATTTAGGTCCATTTGTTTCCACTGGAACGGCCATATATTTGAACAGTCCTGTAGTTTGCAGGCGTCTGTACATTTTAAGCCATTTGATACGCATTGACATTTATAAATTTTTCACGACTTTGCGCAGTTACAAGCAATAAATTCTAGTATAGCTTGAGGTGCGCAAAGAGGTAGCTGGCCTGATTCCACGGTTCCTTTTTTGGCACGCCACAATTGGTACCGTTTACTGAGATTAAGTTGGTTCTTGGTGCATGCAGTCGGCAAGTAAACTCCTGTAAATCACTGAATAATTTTTCATTTAAGTCGAAACTCTTGCCTAACAATGTGAAAGCTTTTTGCAACTTCGTATGTTGTCGAAGAATTTTGAGCCCTTTAATTTTGCCCTGACCTGATTATGCGCTAACAGTGTCACATCCGGTAAAGGCACGTGGTCCTGGTAAAGCTTGGCACAATTCAAATCCTAGTGACGCTGCTACTTTACTTACACTTACTAAGCGAGTCCTATTTTTGGTTCCACATCTGATTCATTTCAGCTGTTATGTTGTATGAAAACGTTAAGCATAAAATGAAGACGTCAGTGTCTTCTGCCACAATGGTAACGAACTTCAAACCGCGCGTGTACAAACATTCTCGTGTCTGCCTCTTCCTGGGTGGAGTTTAGTTCCTCAACTTCTTTAGTATTTCTTCTTAATATCTGGAGACATTTTCCCCCGTAGGAAATGTACAACACGGTTGTGCCTATAGTGTCCATTTTTAAACTCCAATCCTCGGCAAAGAACGTAATTAATTCATACTGGAAGAACTTTGAAGGAGACGCCTCCAGTTTTGGATTTTATGACCAAGTTGTCGCATTTCAATTTTTGTACTAGCGCCATTCCATCAATTCCAGATTCATTGTGATTCGCTAAAGCGGACTTTTTTATTTTCTTCATAGTTCCGTCATTTTTGGCCACCGACCATGGTAACACCCGCTGCATGTTGAGTTTTCTGCTCAAAGCTACCAGTATCATACGACCGAATAAGTGATGTTCAGCTTTGAGAATAGTTTCAAAAATGTCTTAGGAATCAGAAGCCACTTTTTAAAATGGCGGCAAAAACACAAAGAAAGCTAATATGCCATTATAGTTAGGTAAATCGGTTTACTTAACTTGGTTTCTAAAAAAGATTATTTGAAAGTATAATTTCTTTTAAATTTGATTACTTTTATGTGGGTCTTAACCAACTGGTTTTAATTAGAAATCAAATGATATTTATTATATATCCGGTTCTATCGGATTTATTTCTATGAATAATACGTTGAAAGAAAGCCAATACTTTGTAGTATTACAAGAAAATTGTTCAATTCGATTTTGAATACCGACCGGAAATGTTCATATTGAAACGGGAAGTGTCAACGTAAATTGGGCGTGTCTTCAAACCTACTTCACATAGCAAATTCATACTACCAACCTGAAATGTAGCTCCCTCAAAGAGCTTTTACGTGACGTATAGAACGTCAAATTCGGACAAGGTGAACCATAGATTTTGCGCATTTACGATGTTGCGAAAAGCTACGGATTTCAGAGTGCATAATTAAAATTTGTCATCAACCCTAAAAATTTCGTCTGGTACCACCTAATGAGCCTGACATGCCCCATTTCGGCGCCTGGCTCATGGACTAATAGTAAACAATAATCAATTTTTTGTCAAAACTTTAGTTATTATGTTGATTATGATAACCATGAAATCATTTAAGATCAAAATAGTGAACGTTATAAGCTGTGCGACTATAATATTCTTCTTACTTTTGATTGCATTAAATTTCCCCCAAAAATAATTGTCGACTTTTGGTTATTTTTAATTTTTTCAATAATTTTCGACCTCTTTTTGAATGCATAATATATCCAATAAAAATAATTTGGTCGTACTTTTGGTCAATTTGTTTCTTATAAAAAAATTCCATTTACATTATATACATAGGTAAATAAATATTTTTCCTGGGTTAAGAAACAAAAAAATAGTACAATAATAAACTGTATTGAATTTTACCAATTATTCAATTATTACTGTCTTTAAATAGATAATTTTGGCCAAGGTTAAGTTAAAAATGACCTGGTCACAGCAGAGGCTGCTCCTATTAAGGTTAAATTTGACGTATTAAAACACTTATCAAGCTCTAAAATTAATTTGAAATGTCAATTTGAGTTTCGCTCAGTTAGACTATGGCGAAATATTTTTATCCCACGGATGGCGCTAGTGACTTTAAAGGGGCAGATATTTAAACAAAAATGTTTTTATCAAAGCAGATTAAAGGCAGATTTAAGAGAGGGGGGTATAAGTTGGCTCCGATAAAGGGTTAGATATTAATGATATTTTCGATTAAGATATACTTTTTTAAATTTTTCCCTAATAAATATCTTTTAGTTAGTTATTAGGTTTTAGTTTATTTCATAAAAATGTCAATCTTCGTCACCTTTTAGAAAATTGATATACCTATTTATCCGATGGAAATGTATATATTAAAAATATATATGTATATATTATAAATATATATGTATATATTATAAATATATATGAATATATATATAAAATTGGGAATTTAAATCGTATTAGTTAATTGATAAACTATAAAATTGTGAAGGATTACGTGATAAATAACAGCATTTAACTAAATTACTAAATCTATTATATATAAACTAAAAGAGTCTAATATTTATGAGTAAATAAGATTTGTGATTCAACGTTTTTGGTATAAGAATTAATTTCTAAGTTACATCTAGGAAGCCAATAAATCTTTTTCAAGTTAATTTTTTTATACAATATCAAGCATCCAAAATTATAAACATACACGAACTCTTCATAGAAAATTAATTCATTATCACGTTTTAGCTTTAAAGGAAAAGAAAGCAACGAAAACTTACCTCAAAGCTTCAGATATCTAGTAAAATACAAAAATGTCTAATTTAAAAAAACTCTTCTTTAATAACAACTTTTAATTTGTATTAGAAAATTAAATTTATTTAAAAGATGAGATGAAAACTAAATAAAATTAATAAACATGCTAGACGTTTAAAATTAGCTTTGCAACTTCATTTAACTTCAACACATTTCTACATTTAAAAGTAGTTATGTTTCATAATTTATCAATTAAACTTATGGATGAAAATTAACTAACATGAAACGTTGCAAACTCCTTAATCGTTTAATTTATTTTATGTTTATGCACAGTTTTAATTAAATAAATAAAACACCAATGACAATTTTGTTATTAAAACTATTCAGAAGTTAAATACTTATTACACAAAATTTTGGCGATTACCATGTGTGGGGCTTCATTTAGTCCACTCGTTCAACTTGATTAATCAGGGGTGAGATATGTGTTTCGACCACACAAACAGGGTGATACTTGGGGATAGGCCCTAGGGATGAGACACCCGAGGCGGAAGTATAACAACCACCCGTTGGGGGATTGGTGGTTGTCCTCACATGGCCATAAACATTCTATGCCTCCCAGACGCAACGGATTAAACAATAATACGAGCAAAATTGCAAGAAAGTCTACAAATGGGTAACGACAGTGTAGCAGACGACTCCCCGAAAGTAAACCACAACCAAAGCTTGCTAACATGTGGTCTCTGACCACAAGTTCACGTAGACCCACCAGATATTTTGTGGGCTTTACCTCAATACACTGGAGTACTTAAGGAAAGGGAACACCACCAAGTTTTCGTTTCGATCGGACTCTGTTCTTTTATTAATTAATTAACAATTTAATTTTTGAAAATTGTTAACAATTTCAGAAAACCTAAACTAATTTAGAGCCAAAAGGTAAAACTACTGTTAGTGATATTCCTTTATAAATTCTAGTTCAAATTTTGTATTCAATTCAAATAAATATTAGATAAACTATTATTAATTGTATGTTGATTAATTATAAATATTTAAAAAATACATTTCTTTAAAATTAACACTATGAAAAACGAAACCAAATAAAATTGAAATTTCCCGCCGTCCCCTATAAATTAGACTGCATCTCAGTACTACGATGCAATTGGGGAAATCCCATAAGTATCTAAAGGAACAACACAGTGTCAGGCGCGCCATCTATTTTCCACTTTTTCTGTAGCCAAACTCCTATACGGCAGAATTGCTAAGTGATCAAACCATCTTTCTACAACTCTTCTTTCATCTTTGAAAAATTTAAAGCTAACTTATGCAAAATTCATGAATTGATACTCAATACTAACCACGGGAAAATATTGATCATTAAAGAAAATGGGTACAGATTTCTCCGCATATCAGCTAATTACTCCTTATACATTCATAAGACTCCGGAAGTATTGCAATATATGGTATATGAGGCACCAATTTCCAACTATTTATAATCTAAAATTTAATCGTTAAACCTTTATTATAAGAAGAATTTTATTAAAATTACGTAACATAAAACTTATAAAAAAATATTAATATAAACTATCCAAAATACACGAAATCTTTCAAATGTATAAATATATAGAATGATCACCACAACCTGGCTATCATGTTCATAATAATAGTTAAGGCAAAGCTTTAATTTTTTAAAGGTTGATATCAATTGAGTTAATTACGATAATGGTTTATTTTACTTTAGAAATAGGTAATAAGGCTAAATAAAAGGATTTCAACCCAAAACATTGATAGTAAAACTTGTATTTCCATTGTAAAGATTTGAAACTTGCATAAGGCGATACTCGGACCAAATAGGATTTTTGACTTTTGTAACCGGGTCGCTGGCGTCTGATATTTCATTAAAGTCTCAAAAAATGGCTCTGTGTATGTTATGAGGGGTTAAATAAAATGAGATGCCTTACGATTTAACATAGAGATTTATTCAACATGACTATTAAAGCGTGCAACCTTTAGAAAAGTGTCTGCTCTAGGGGCCCTGTCTCACATCCACCCCTAGGTGAATGTAACTAGCGCCACCTACAGATATTTTACATAATGAAGTTAACCCATATTATAACATCTTTCTCCTTATATATATTTTTACTAATGATTAATGATTTTTTGAATAGTCTTATTTTGGTCTTTGTAAACTTGTCAAGTCAATTTCTTTGGCTTGTGTTTTCCTTTCCCTTCACTAAAGTCAGAAGAAATTCGAAAACGTAATGGTAACATGCTGGTACGTCCACAACGGGTTGTAGTATAGTGAGAAGTGGTCGGTTGTGGTGATGTAAACGCAGGTATGTTCGGTGGGCCAACAGTGGGGGAAGAGGCCCTAATAGGTGTCGAATTGTGTGAATCAGCTGGCAAAGTTCTAGGAGATACCCTCAGTGGCGCAAGACTAGGACGATGTAGACATGGAGAATTGCCCACTATCGTAGTCCCTGGTATGGAGATTAGGCCTTGGTCAACGATCGGTGGTCTTGGATTATTGAGGTGTTGTGGACGTAGATGTATCTAAAAATCCGATTGTGGTGAAGCCTGGAGATGAGGGTATGTGGCAAAGGTAGTTGTTGGTTGTGTGCCGAAACATTTGGTGTGGCGTGGTTGACCGGTTGGTGCTGGTGTTGGGTAAAGGTCGTCTGTGCCATCGTGTTGGATTCTGATGTATTTGTTTCAGTGGTAGCGGAGTTTAGGGGAGGTGAAACGGGTATAGCGGATGTTAAGGGCATCAGTGGGGTTACATCAAAGGATTTGATCATTTTTAGATGGATCCTAGACCGTCGAAATATTTGGCCACGAGCTGTACGAATAACGTACGAACGTGGTTGAGGTCCAGAAGAAAGGACAGTCGCAGGTAGCCAATTTCGAGGTCCTTCTTGATAAAGGATAGGTTGTCCAGGGTAAAGAGCAGGAAGATCATGAGGATATTTTTCGTTGTGACGAGTAACCATTGCTTTTTGTTGGTGGTGTAATGTTTGGAGATCCGTTTTGGTGGGGTATCTTGGTTGTAATGTCGCCCTATGTGTGGTAAGGGGTGTTCGTATCCGGCGTCCCATACACATTTCCGCAGGTGATGGTAATAAACCTTTCGGAGTGGACCTATATTCCATAAGAACATAAGATAGATCCTTTCTATCTCGTTGAGCCTTGATCAGGGCATTTTTATGGTCTGAATAGTACGTTCCGTCATCCCATTAGATTGGGGGTAGTGAGGAGAGGAGGTGATGTGAGTGACGTCCCATTGTTGTAGAAAGTGTTTGAAACCTGCAGAGTTAAAAGGAGGGCCATTATCAGAGATAAGCCGTTGAGGAGGTCCATGACGAGCAAATTGTGGTTGTAAAAAGTTTAAAACGTTCTGAGTGGTGGTGTTAGAAAGTTCTTGGGCTTCCACAAATTTGGAGTAATAATCCACGAGAAGGATGAAGTTTTGTGAATTAACATGAAAGAGATCTGTCCCGGCAGTTTCCCAAGGCAATTTCGGTATCGTGTGGGGGTGCATCGGGATTGGAGTATTTTGACGGCTCCTGCACTGCAAATAAATCGTTCACCTTAAGATCACTATTGTACACATTGGTAGCACATACATGTGATCTGTATATGTTCTACAAAGTGATCCCATGTGTGCTTTTACGATCTCTGAGTGTTCACTCTTTTGAAAATATCGCTTATAAGTGATCTCGTTTCACCTATCAGTGATCTTAAAGTGATCAGGGTGCCCTTAAAGAACGCATAACACATTTAGAACACTTGTATCAATGGTTTCGTACACTAAATTATCACTTTGAGGACACCACGTTGTAAAATTTGGTACACCACATAATCTCTTTTCGAACACTTTAAATTTATAATGCCAATTGGTACACCAAGCGTAACATCTAATTGTTTATATATATCCTCTTAGCAGACGCTAAAGCTTGAGCGTCGCTGCGCCACCTAGTCTAATTTCGGTAGCGAATTGAAATTTCATACTTCTGTTTTATCCCCATTAGCTACTGAAAACTTTCGTTATACCCCCTTTCGGCGGCCATCCACGACATGTAGAGGATACAAATACGTAATGAAGTCAAAGCTACGAGAACAGGGGGCTTAACAGACGTTTGATACACGGTGATCCCACTTAGCAGAAGCTAAGCAAAAGCTTCTGCGTCGCTGGGGCCACCTGGATTCGTTTCAGTATGGCTAACACACTTGTTTTCAAACCCGGGCAGTAGGCGCCGTCTCTTATTCCTGTTTTTCTACCCACGGCATCTATAGGCCCCGTGCATGAAAAGAGAAGATACAAGTAAATTCAAAGTCGTCTGCTTAACTTTTAATTTATCCAAGGACTATAGTGTAAACTTAATAAAGCAGACGAAAATGAGAGCCACATGTGGTATTTTTCCTCATTGCGGATAGCTTTAATGCTGCCAGATATATAATCTACGCCAGGGGCCTATTGCCTTACATATTTATTTCCTACCCATATCGGTAAAACCAAGATTTTTAACGCAGGGGGTCTAAACTATGCTTTTAGATATATCTGTAGTAGCAGAAAAAGATACTTATATCATTCACGTTAATAAATTGCAAACAAAAATAATGCCGTTCAATATTAGAGCACTAAATGATCACCTGCGCAACAAAATTGGCTCATCTGTTCACTTAAAGAAATAAGGGAACACTACTGTTTAAGTGTTCTATTGTGTTTCCGGTGTGTTCTTTAATTGTACAAGTGAGCCAATTTTGTTGCACAGGTGATCTTTTAGTGCTCTATTTTGAACTGTTGAAACACTTTCAGAATGCCACAAAACACTACAAGATCACTCAGGAACACTAAAAACACACCAACAAACACTTAAACAGTAGTGTTCTCTTATGTGTTTCCTAAGTGTGCTTTAAGTGAGCAAGTGAGCCAATTTTGTTGCGCTGGTAATCTTTTAGTGATCCACCTGTACACACCTTTGAATTGCTTAAAGAACGTATTATTCACGATTGTAGATCACTATAGTACACTAGTTACACACACACGAAGTACTATGTTCCAATTTGTGATCTCTTGGTGTATAGTGATCCGATTTTGTTGCGCACTTTTAGCGTGCTTTTAGTGATTTACTAGTGAACGTTTTTTTTGCAGTGTGTTATGGCAGATCGAACAAGCTTGTATGTATTGGGTCAAATCATCAGACATACGAGGCCAAAACAAATTGAGTTTTGCCTTAGCTAGACATGCATTGATACCTTGGTGGGAGCCATGGATTATTTTGAGCGTTTCTAATTGTAAGGACTTGGGGACAACCAAAGTTGACCCACGATAGACTAAGTCGTCCAAGACATGTAGTTCATCCTGGTGAGGCCAGTATGGGCGTAAGTCGGGACCTACTTGTTTGAGAATACGTGGCCAACCAGATTGACTGTCATTGATGATCTGCTGGAGAATAACATCATTAGCAATGGCTTGTTTATATTGTGCTTGTTTTAGGGGAGGTAAAGTGGTCATGGCATATACGTCAGTATAGGGGCCATCCAAAAGCTCTGTATTTATAAGGGTGTGCAGTTGTGGCGTCCTCGAAAGCATGTCTGCTATATGCAATTGAGATCCAGGAACATAAACTAGATCAAGTTGGTAGCGAAATAATCGCATCAGTAAGCGCTGAAGCCGGGGGGATAAAAGATGAATAGGCTTCTTGACAATGCTTAAGAGTGGGCTGTGGTCTGTTTCCACTGTTATTTTTGTTCCCGCAACGTAGAAATGGAAATGTTCACAGGCGAAAACGATTGCTAGCAGCTCTTTTTCAATTTGTGCATAGCGACACTGGGTGGGTGTTAATGTCGTCGAAGCATATTCCACGGGTTGGCCATTTTGCATTATGCGTTATGGATTTCTTGGAGTCAAAGTAAGCGAGTACCGGGGCTGTGGAAGCAATGTGTGTAAGGGAATCGTAATGTCGTTGGTGGTCGCTTTCCCATTTGAAGACTACGTCCTTTTTGAGGAGAAGGCGAAGTGGAGCAGTATCATTCGTTGCCGCGGGGATAAAGCGAGTAATGTAGTTAATCATACCCAAGAAACTTTGAAAAGGAGGTGGCAAAGTGCAAATGGCCGAGATGCGAGCAGGATTAACTTCTACTCCGGAAGACGTAACGATGTGGCCGATGTATTTGACGCGATCAACAGCCAAAGCCAGTTTCTTACGTCCGAAACATAAATTAACATCATGTGCCCGCTGTAGGACATGGTATAACGAGGTCTTGTGGGAGTCCATGTCCACCGAGGCAATGAGAAAATCGTCAGTCGAGATGTGTACATCGGGAAATTCAGATGGCGGAAAAAGGTTGCGAAGGGTTTGCTGGCAAACTTCCGAGCCAGTAACAAGGCCATTAGGGTAACGGAGATATCGAAATCGACCGTACGGCGACGCAAATGTACAGAGGTGGGAACTTTCATCTGTGAGTGCAATGTGCCAAAAGGCACTCTGGACGTCCAACACGGTAAAGACCTTTTTGCCACTCAAGGCTGCCAATATTTCTTGAGTGGTGGGAACAGGAAAAGGTTGGCGCTTGATTGACGCATTCAGTGTTCGGGGATCTAAACAGATTCGTACCGATCCATCAGGCTTTGTGGGTCACCACCATGGGGTGGACCCAATCGGAGGGGCCAGTAACCGGAACAATGATGCCCAGTTGCTGCATTCTTGTAAGTTCAAGGCTAACCGGTTCCCGAAAAGCAAAGGGTACCTGATGTGCTGCGCTTATCACTGGGATAGGTTGTTCTTTCAGTTGTATATGGTGCTGACCTGGAAGACACCCAACATGATCAAAGACGGTGTGAAACTGGGCAATTATGTCAGCAGGTGATTGCGTAAGTCGTGTAGCAGTAGGTGCGGAATGTAGTACAGCGACAAGCTTAGGTGTAGGAGGAGGACCAAGCGGATGGTGATGATGTTGGATAATTCCCAGTTGAAGAGCGGCAGAAGCACCCAAGATGGGTGTGCGATTGTCAGTGGTGACATAGAAGGGAAATTTAGACGAAGCAGTGTAGGATGTGCATGGAGCATCAAGTACGCCTGCCATTGGCACAGGATGTCCTGAATAGGCCATGACGGTGTATATCGGTTTGCTCAACTTCGGCTTGGGAAGGAAAGAATTGTAAAGACATAGTGGTATGATGTTAACCTGGGCACCGGTATCAATTTTGAAACAGACAGGTTTGTCAAATAAATACACATTGTCATAAATTTAATCATCTTTATTGGAGGTAGTATGTAATTGGTTCAACTCACGGACAAGTGACAAACTGTAACAGGAATAATGTTGAGATGAGTCAGTGGTGTCATAAACCTGACCAGGTTCGTCAGAGTATCCAATTTCGTCAAAATATCCAGGTTCAGCAGAATAAGCGTCATCATACTCCGAGGGAAAATAAAAATCATCCGTGTGAGGTGGGTCGTGAAAGCAGTCTAGTTCTTGGAGTGCATGGGAAGAACGACAGACGATAGCCCAATGACCGATACGGTGGCATTTGAGGCAGGTGGAAGAACGTGCCGGACATGGTCGGGAAGTGTGAGGTGGGTGTCCACAATTAGGGCAAGAAGCCCCACGAGAGGCGACCGACAGTCGAGGAGACGATGCAGCAGAGAAACGTGTACCAGGTGCGTTATTATGTGGACGATACACAGGCAGCGAGTGATGGGTGGTATGGGAAGAAAACCACGGACGCGGTTGAAAGGGCTGCAGGGTCCCACGACGAAAAGCGTTAGGCGTAAACCGTGGACGGTGGGACGGCGGTACGAGGGGCTGTAGCAGAGGACGTTGACGGTGTAGAGCATTCAATGCCACGGCAGTAGAGGAATTAGGCGAGGGTGCCTCTTGTTGTGGAGGAATTAATTGGAAGTACAAAGTGGAAAAAAGGTTATCTTGTGTGGTGACTTTAACGCCCATCACGCGCTTTGGGGATCAAAGCATCACGATGAGAGGGGTAGGTTGTTAATCGACTTGTTCAACTCGTTTGATTTGAATGTCGAGAACGATCCGGGTAGTGGCCCGACGTTCTGGACCGTTAATGGTAAGAGTTGGGTGGATCTTACGGTATCCAGTATGGCAATTGCGAGTAGAGTAATTGAATGGCGTGTCAGCAACGAGGAAACATGCAGTGATCACAAATACATTTTCTTTGAAATTGGTGATCTTGTCCTGGAGAATGATTCGAATGCAATTCGTGTCAAGGATATCGATCTTGAAAGGTTACAAGATATTATCGTGCCTGACTTGGAGAGGTTGATGGAGTCTCCACTCAACAATGAGGTTGAGGCATGCGCGGTGGAGATTAATAATCTCATTATTGAGCGTTCAAAAGAATGTTCAAGGTTGCGTAAGAATAAGGGGCACAAGTCCACTCCCTGGTGGACGAGCGAACTCAGTGAGAAGAGGAAGGAGTTACGAACGCTCAGGAGGAGGTTCCAAAGAACCAGGGACCATGCAGCCCGGGAGGCGCTAAAGGTCGAGTACCGTCGTGAGTCAAAAAGCTATAAAGCACTTATAGCGGACTCAAAGCTTAAGTCCTGGCAGGATTTCTGCACTAGGGTTTCAAGGGAGGATCCTTTCTCCCTACCCTATAAGTTGGCCACAAAGAAGGTCAAATGTAAGAATGCATTAAATTGCATCAAGAAACCGAATGGTTCTTTGACCTCAGGTATTGAGGAGACGTGGTCTACTCTGATGGATACTCTTTTTAAAGAGGACTCCTTAAATGATGATGAGGAGGTTCATACGACAATAAGGGAGTCATTGCACGAAGACTTCATGAGTCAGAATGATGAGCCATTTACGAGTGATGAGGTCTTGGAGACTATCAACTCTTTTAAGAAGGGCAAGGCTCCTGGTGAGGATGGTATCACCATCGAGCTCTTCAAGATATTTTTCTTAGCTTGCCCAGCGTTGTTTGTCAGGCTTTTCAACACTTGCCTCAGTATGGGATACTTCCCAAAACTTTGGAAGGTTGCTAAGTTAGTTTTTCTTTATAAAGAAGGCAGAGACAGGCAGGACGCTAAGGCCTACAGGCCAATCTCGCTTCTTCCGGTGGTAGGGAAGGTGCTTGATAAGCTGTTGTCAAGAAGGTTGTATTACTTTCTCCACAGCAACAAATTGCTTAGCGATAAGCAATTTGGGTTTAGACATAGTCGATCCACGACTCACTGTCTAACCAATATGGTGAACCAAATCAGGGATAACAAAGAAAATAATTGTCACACCAGTCTGATATCTCTAGATATCGAGGGTGCTTTTGACAATGTGTGGATTCCAGGAATCCTACACGGTTTAAGGAACTTTAAGTGTCCGAAGAACATATATGAGACATATGTTAACTATCTGAAGGATAGAGTTGCAGTGGTGAGGGCAGGTAGTACCTGTGTACGGAGAGTACTGACCGGCGGCTGCCCTCAGGGTTCATGCAGTGGACCTCTGCTATTCAATGTGGTTATGGATAGCGCACTGAGGATTGAGTATCCAGAGGATTCTCTAATCCAAGCCTTCGCGGATGACTTGCAGTCATTATTTTGGGGCACGTCCAGGCGTGCTCTCGAAACCACGGGTAAGGTGATCGTGGATAAATTGACTAAGTGGAGCCAAGTCTATAAGCTGAGTTTTTCCATTAAAAAGTCGGCGGCTATCACCTTCGCCGCAAAATCCATAATGAAAAGGCTCCCAATCTATAAGATGGGAGCCGTCAACATTGCAAATGTTGACAAGTTGAAAGTTGTCGGTGTCACCATCGACAGCAAGCTTTCCTTTCTTCCTCATCTCGAAGAAGTAAGTGTCCGGGTGACGAAGCTGGTGCAAAGCATTGCTTGTTTTGCAAAGGTTGAGTGGGGCCTCGACCATAAAGCGTTAAGGACTATCTACAATGGGTGTATTGTGAGAGTAGTGGCTTACGCTTGCGGTGCTTGGTGGAAGAGCACGCAAAATAGTGTGATGGTGAGGAAGTTGATCTCAATTCAGAGAATTGCGGCCCTTCGTATTACTTGTGCTTACCGGACTGTCTCGAGCGATGCGCTGCGGATCCTTGCTGGTATTCAACCGTTAGACCTGGTGGTGAGTCAGGAAGCTGCTGTGTTCAGGTCCTTTTCTTTTAGGGAAGACAGTAAGCATTGTGGGGTGGAGTTACGTGGTGGTAACTACCTCTACCCAGGCGACCCATGGGAGGACCACCCAGCGGTCAGTAGCAGTATAAACATCACAGAGCAACTACCCAATGGCAATGGGATAGAGGTGTTTACTGACGGTTCGTTATCCGGTCGGGGTGCCGGAGTGGCATTTGCTGTGTACAGAGATGGTGTGGAAGTGTACAATGAGGTCACTCGCATTAATGGTAAGGTGGATGCGTTTTCTCTTGAGCTGTTAGCAATACACGAGGGTATTTGCTGGTTAAGGACGCATGGTCAACGTCCTGGTGATGGTGCAACGGTTTTTACAGATTGTCTTTTTGCTATTAACGCATTAAGCAATCATAAAAACAATCATGGTTTATGCCATGATATCCGTAAGGTGTTAAAACGGATGGAGACTCAAGTCAACTTTACTTGGATAAAGTCGCACACTGGGTGTGTAGGGAATGAAAGGGCTGACTTTCTTGCAAAATCAGCAACCGATCTTCCCGAGGAGAAGGAGATGAAGCCAACTAAGTTGGTGATTAAAAGGTGGCTCAATGAGGTGACGACTCAAAGGTGGCAGGAGTCATGGGATGAGAGTGAGAAGGGAAAGGTAACTAAGAGGTACTTTCCTAAGGTCAATGGTAGCTTCAACACGAATTACTATTTGACGCAAATCCTAAGTGGACATGGTAAGTTCCCACTCTACCTGTTCAACTTGGGTCATATTGCATCGCCCAAATGCATATGCGGTGCTCTGGAAGCAGACTCAGAGCACTATGTTCGTAATTGTCCTAGAACGAACCATTTGTTAAGGAGACCAATCCGCGAGAATGGTCTCCACAATCTGGATAACGAAACGATCAACGATCTTGAACGCGTAATGCGTTATATCGTTGTGAATTTTGACGAACTCACGAGTGAGTCGTGAGTAGGAGTTGCAGGTATACGGGTGTATACCGTTGTGTGTATGTGGTTTAGGAAGCATTTCCTATCTTTGTATACAGGTCGACGGCTCGGCCGGGACAGATGATGAGTAACCCCTGTAATGCTTTGGCGGTGCACGGGGTATATAAATACAACAATCTGATGTTGTGGAGGAAGTTCACGAGAGATATTAGCAGCATGGATAGTAGAAGTCTCATCCGCTTGGCAACGACGTACAGCCTCGTCAAGAGTTAGTGTAGGAATAGACAAAAGTTCCTTACGTAGTTTGTCGTGCCGAATTCCACACACTATTTGAGTAGTAAATTCGCATTTTTGGGCCTTGGTCTTTTAGCTGGTGTAAAACTGATCAAACGTTTGGTGTCAAGTTTGTTTGGTTTGAAAAAATGTGTAGCGAAGGTAGGTTAAGTTCTTATACGGAAGATAATAATTGTCAAAAGAAGTGCAGATCACCTCAACAGTTCTAGCATCGTCGACGGCAACAATGGGAAGAGTCTTGTAAATAGCAAGCCCAGCTGGGCCTAAAATATGCTAAAATGTTGCACGTTGTTGGGCTATCGGCGTGGCTTGTAAATTTGCAGCAGCGGCGTAAATTTCATAGCCTTCTTTGTAAGCAGCCCACGAGGAGGCGGGATCATCCCCAGGAACAAAAGCAGGAGGGCTTTTGAAAGAAGTCGTCATCGTGTTGGCGACAAAACGCGAATAAAACGCAAAAACTAGTCGCAACTTTAAAATAATAATTATAATTAGAACATTATACAATATCCCGCCGCTGTCACCATGTTATGAGGGGTTAAATAAAATGAGATGCCTTACGATTTAACATAGAGATTTATTCAACATGACTATTAAAGCGTGCAGCCTTTAGAAAAGTGTCTGCTCTAGGGGCCCTGTCTCACATCCACCCCTAGGTGTATGTAACTAGCGCCACCTACAGATATTTTACATAATGAAGTTAACCCATATTATAACAGTGTAAATTTCCATTCTTAGTTTTATATCTACTGACAGTAAGAACAAAGCTGTGTAACTACATCTCTAATGTACCTTAAAGATTATTTAGTAATGTTATTCTAGTACGGTTTACAATAACTCGGCCACCGTTAATTTTCGTCAGTAGTTGACTTAGCTGATTCATTTGTTTTAGATCTGTACATAGCTATCTATATGTATATGCTCTAAAATTCTAAATATTTGTGATTTAGCTCACTTATTGCAAACAGTATATATTTAGTTTATGTGGTTTTGTTATGAACATTTTTTATTTCCAAAAATATTAACTAGGAGTAAAGTGATTTATGAGGAATGATTTTAATTTTGATGCAAAAAATTCTAAAATTTTAGCTATTGCCAAACGAAAAAGTCATTTATTTTGAATAAACTGACATGATTTTTGAGGTGCTTATCTTAACATAAACGATTCATTTAAGCTTCTCAAACCGTTGGTTGCTAAAAATATGAAAGCAAAGAAAAGTAAACACTTGATATATTGTTTACAATTTTTTTTTAATAAATCCAGATTTCACTATGGCGGCAGGAAAACCGCCAACAATGTTATGAGCTTACCAGTAGTCTAATAAAACGAATTTTATTTCATTTATTTTAAAACCAAAAACGTGTTCATTTATTTTTACCCGTACAATGAGGTATGTTATTTTGACATCCAATGATAAGGAGTTCATTAAATATTCGATCGAAAATAAATAATTTCAATAATGGACCTGCTTTATTTATTTATTTAATTTATAAATAATTTAATAATAAACATTTTTATAACTAAAAATAGATAATA